>NC_092336.1:559714375-560024687 GCF_046630445.1 Rutidosis leptorrhynchoides | reverse complement strand
AGAGAGGTTATTCTCACTCCTTCTAGATGGGATGCTGAGGATAAACGTTGTGTTGGACTTGACCCTAAGATCAGAACCTTGTTAGCTATAACTTTACCTAACACATTGTTCAAACTGATTAAAGGAAAAGAAAATGCTAAGCTTATGTTGGACTATTTAGATGTTACCTATGAGGGTATGGGTGAGGTAAGACAGAACAGAATGATAGCTTTGAAAAGAGAATATGAAATGTTCTTTGCCTACAAGAATGAAACCCTTAAGCAAACCTTCATTAGGTTTAACTCCCTAATTGCTGACCTGAATACCTTGAATGTCACGTATACATAATTTGAACAAGTAAACAAATTCATTGACTCGCTGCCTGCTAAATGGAAACCTGTAACTGACCCATTAAGAACCACTCAGACCTTAAAAAACTTTAACTTGTCTTCTCTCTATAGCTCCTTATGGAACCATGAGAAGGCAGAAGCTAAATTTGAACTTAACTTGAAAGAAAACTTTAGGTCTGCTCCCACCACTTCAAAATCGTCTAAAACTGATGATACTGCTCTTATTTCTAATGCTAAAAAGAAAGCTCAAAAGGCTTTACTGGTTCAAAAGCTGCTGGCAGAAGAAGAGACAACTGAGAGTGATGTGGATAGTGGTACTGGGTCTGAAGAAAGCAGTGATGATGAAAGTGATGTAGAAGGGTTTGCTGAAGGTATGGCCTTGCTGGCTAGGCAGTTCAAAAGGTTCAATCGTAATAGAACCAGCAAGTCATACAAAGGGAGTAAGAAACCAAGTGCTAGGTTTAGCAGCAAATCAGTCAAAGGTCCTAAATCTGAGTGTTATAATTGTGGGAAGGTTAGACACTTTGCAGCTGAGTGCATGTCCAGGAAACCTCCAACTTCACATGCTAACTCTTTCTCTAAAGCTGATAAGTACAAGAACAAGTACAAAGCTATGAAAGCTCAGATAAAGGAAAGTGCTAAGACTGATAAGAAGGGTAAAAAGCCAGAAAAGGTTCTAGTTGCTGAGCATCATGATTGGGATGAAACCAGCTCATCGTCTTCCTTTGATAGTGATACTGATGATGATAGTGCTGGTTATGCTCAAGAAAAGAAGCTGTGTTTAATGGCCAAGGAGGTCAAGGAGTCTGATGAGGATGATAGTGGTAGCAAGTTTTTGGCTGATATGAGGGAAGCTGATCAGAAAAGAGATTCTCCTCAATAGAAAACTGAATTGATGTATAAGGTTGATAATTTTCGAACTTATACTGATGATGAAAAGGCTGAAATGTTTGACTACCTAAGAGTTGACTTATGTAGAGGCAGCAAACGTGAAGAAGTTTTGATGTCAGAAAACAAATCTTTAAATGAGAAACTTAAATGCAAAAATGATGAAATTAAAATCTTTAAAGATGATATTTCAAAACTCGAAAAACAAAATTTTGCTTTAAAGTCTCTTCACGTTGAGGCAGCAGAAGTCAAGAACCAGCTGGATAATCTTAAAAAGGTTGTCGCTTCATGGTGTACATCAGCTCAACACACAGCAAAGTGTGTTAACGAGCAGGTGCCTGCCCAAGTTAAAGCTTTCTTTGCTGGTGACTATGCTGCTGCTGCTGTTATTGCAGAGGTTACTTTCATGGACCCAATTCTTAAAACAGATCCTGAAGCTGTCTTGCCAAATACTTTTGCCAAGATAGTTAAAGGTAAAAAGGTCTTGACGAATAAATTTGTTAGACCTGCTACTGTGTCCCCACCACCTGCCATGAAAGAGATTTTGGAGGATGAGGTTAGAGCAAGAGAAGCCAGTACCTCAATTGATGAGACTACTGACCCCTCAAGCATTTACTACATGACTCCAAAAGAAAGACGTATAAAAAGGGAAATCACTGAAAATAATCTTAGAAAAGTTAAATCTACTGATTCCCCTTCGTGTTCGAGTTCCAATTGTGCTAAGCCAGCTGATGACAAACTTACTGGTCAACCAGTAGCTGCAGACAAGCCAGTCAAATGTAATACTGGCAAGTCCAAGGCAGCAGGAAAAACATCTTCTAGTTCATCAGCTTCAGTTGACAAGCCAGTAACTTCCCACACTGGCTCGTCAAATGATAAAGGCAAAGCAATACGTCATGACTATGGTACTGGTTCCAAGAAGAAAGCTGCCCTTAAAGGAAAAGCAAAAGTGGACTCGAATGAAGAGCTGTCTATCACTGAGATTATGACAGTCAAGCTTGACCAGCTTATTGAAGCAGTTACCAAACATCGCCCCGATCCCCTTTACAATGTGTATGACCCATCACCGATACCAAATGTGAGAAAATGCTACAAATGTGGCAGCAAGTTTCACTTAGCCAACCGGTGTCCTTTTACCCTAACCCCGTCTGCTGATGCTTCTTCAAGCAAACCAGCAGACAGGAAGAGATCATCAAAGATGACCCTTCCAGAACCCATCCTTGGATGGGTTCCCAAAAAGAACTAATCTCTTAGCTACTGTGCAGGGCATTCAAAACAAGCAAATCTGGTATCTCGATAGTGGATGTTCGAGACATATGACCGGATGTAAGTCCCTGCTACTGGACTATCAAGAAAAAGATGGTCCAGTTGTTTCATATGGAGATAATTCGTTGGGTTACACAAAGGGTTTTGGTACTTTAACTAATGGGAATGTCACATTCTCAAATGTTGCATATGTAGTTGGGCTTAAACATAATTTACTCAGCATAAGCCAACTGACAAGCAAGAACAAGATAGTCCAATTCAGAAAGAAAATTGGCACTATTTTTGATAAGACAGGGAAGCCACTGCTGACTGCAAAACGTCATGAAAACATGTATCAGATTGACATGAACACAGCTGTCACAACAACTGATACTTGTTTCTATTCGAAGGCTGCAGACAACCTGAAATGGTTATGGCACAAGAGACTCTCACATCTCAACTTCAAAGATATTCACAAATTATCCAGTAGAAGTTTGGTGTCTGGGCTACCCACCATGTCTTATGTAAAGGACAGACTGTGTCCTGGTTGTGAAAAAGGGAAACATCACCATGCCTCATTCAAATCAAAGCAAATCTCATCTATTGAGAAACCATTTCATTTACTTCATATGGATCTTTTTGGTCCTGTTAATGTGGCCAGTTGTAGTGGGAAGAAGTATACACTGGTTATTGTTGATGAATATTCCAGATACACCTGGGTATTCTTTTTGAAGCAAAAGAGTGAAGCTGCTGATGAAATTATCAATTTTATCAAACGAATGGAGCTTTTGAATGGGCAGCTGGTGAAACAGCTAAGAAGTGATCATGGTACAGAATTCAGAAATGCAACTTTAGAAGAATTTTGTGCTGACAAAGGTATTTCACAAAACTTTTCTGCTGCGAGAACACCTCAGCAAAATGGTGTTGCAGAAAGAAGAAACAGAACTCTCATTGAAGCAGCAAGATCTATGTTAGCTGAGTCTGGGTTGAAAAATTCATATTGGGCAGAAGCTGTGAATACTGCTTGCTTTACCCAGAATAGATCTCTTATAGTGAAAAGACATCAGAAAACTGCTTATGAAGTTCTCAAAGGTAGAAGACCCTCAATTTCATTTCTTCATGTATTTGGCAGTCCCTGTTACATTCTCAATAATAGGGATCAGCTGGGCAAATTTGATGCCAAGGCTGATGAAGGTATATTCTTAGGATATTCCAACATGTCAAAGGCATATAGGGTTTTCAATAAGAGAAGGGGTTGTTTTGAAGAATCCATTAATGTTACATTTGATGAAACTACTCCTTCTTCATCTTCTGATCGTGAAGATGAAGAGCTATTGTTTGAAGAGCCTACTCAGCCAGCTCTAGATGATGAAGAACCAGCAGCACAACCCTCGCCTAGTCATGCTGCTGGGTTCTCTGATGATGAGATGGAACACTCTGTTCCATCTGTGTCTAAACCAGGTGGACCTACTGGCTCTACTGAAGTCTTACAACTTGAGCATAGGTCTACTGGTTCTGAAGGATCACAAGCTGATACTGGTTATACCAATAATGAACAGCTGTCTCCAACTGCTGTTCATACTTCCGAACCAGCTGATGATCAAGATGCTGTCTGTTCCACGACATGCTCACCTGTTCATAACACTAGATGGACAAAAGAGCATCCCATCGAGCAAGTTATCGGTAATCTGGCTAGTGGTGTTAAAACTAGAAGACATGCAACCAGCAATTTTTGTATGCATGTTAACTTTGTGTCTACCATTGAACCTACATGTCCTGATGAAGCAATTAAAGATCCAAGCTGGGCAGGAGCTATGCAAGAAGAGATCTCCCAGTTTGATAGGAATAAGGTTTGGACATTGGTACCTAAATCTGATGATGAAACTAAGAAAATCATTGGTACCAAGTGGGTTTTCAAGAATAAGATGGATGAAGATGGGATTGTGATCAGAAACAAAGCTAGATTGGTAGCTCAAGGTTTCAAACAGGAGGAAGGATTGGATTATGGAGAGACTTATGCTCCAGTGGCTAGGATGGAAGCTATCAGACTGTTCTTGGCGTATGCTGCTAAGATGAATTTTAAGGTATTCCAGATGGATGTTAAATCTGCATTTCTAAATGGGAAGCTGCAAGAAGAAGTTTATGTCAAACAGCCTCCTGGTTTTGTAAGCAGTAAGTATCCAGACCATGTCTACAAGTTAGACAAAGCTCTTTATGGCCTCAAACAGGCTCCAAGAGCATGGTATGAGACACTTCATGTGTATCTCACTGGTATAGGCTTTAAAGTTGGAACAATTGACACCACTCTGTTCTCAAAAGAGACAGATGGTGATCTCTTGCTGGTACAGATATATGTGGATGATATTATTTATGGATCTAAAAATGAGAAACGTTGTCAAGATTTTTCAAAACTTATGTCAAAGACATATGAAATGAGCTTACAAAGAGACTTGCAATACTTTTTAGGATTGCAAATTAAATAACTTGATGATGGAATTTTTATAAGTCAGGATAAATATATCAAAGATATGCTAAAGAAATTTGGTCTGACCTGTTTAAAAGATATAGGGACTCCAATGGCAGCATCTATTAAAATAAATGCTGATCCCAATGGTGAACCAGTCAATATCACTGAGTATAGAGGTATGATTGGATCCCTACTTTATCTCACAGCCAGCAGACCAGATATTATGTTTTCCACATGTCTGTGTGCCAGATATCAAGCTGATCCTAAAGAGTCACACTTGCTAGCAGTCAAAAGGATATTTAGGTATCTGAAGGCTACTGCTAAACGTGGTCTTTGGTATCCCAAAGACCAGGATTTTGAGCTAATTGGGTATTCAGATGCTGATTTTGCAGGGTGTAAAATAGACAGGAAAAGTACTACTGGTGGTTGCCAGTTACTGGGCGGTAGGCTAGTCAGCTGGACGATCAAAAAGCAAAATACTGTGTCCACATCTACTGCTGAGGCAGAATACATTTCTGATGGTAGTTGTACTGCTCAAGTACTGTGGATGCAAAGTCAGCTGAAAGACTATGGTGTTCATGTCACAAAGACTCCAATCTACTGTGACAACACAAGTGCAATAGCTATCACCAACAATCCTGTGATGCATTCAAGAACAAAGCACATTGACGTTCGATATCACTTCATAAGGGATCATGTTCAAAAAGGAGACGTGGAGCTACATTTTATTTCAACAGACCAGCAGTTAGCAGATCTTTTCACAAAGCCCTTAGATGAGAAACGTTTTAACTATCTCATCTCTGAGCTGGGTATGCTTGAACTTTAAATAAAAGACAATCTTTGTTGGTGTGCTGGCTCTACAACATGTAGGGCAAATCAGTAAGCAATTTTTGTTATCTTACTGCCTACATGTAAAACACTCAGCACAACAAGGTCTTTTATATTTTGATTACTCAAAATGTTTTTAATTGAAATAATAAAGAGCTCACAAAATTAAATGATTCCTTAAAACTGAAACTCATTTACTTCCAATGATTTAAATTAAATTCATGACATATTAAATGTAACAAAGTATCTTGTATTTAATACAACACTTATTTTGTGGTTTTCAGTTTTTTTTTTAAAATTAAAACCTGCTGCATTTAATGTTGAATGGGAGGTATGAGTATTCAAGCCGTATATACGTCAAATCATCAGTCTGTGTCCCCTCGAGTGTGCCAGTCTATCACATCTACCCACGCGCCTGCTAATAGCAGTTGTCACTTTCTCTCTCCTGCCTTTTTCACCCAATCACAACGGTTAAAAGTGTGTTTTATCTTCTATAATAATAACCTTTGGTTATTCTGTTTTCAAATTCACACTTCTCTCTCTAAAAAACCCCAAATCTTCATATCTTCACTTTCTACAATCATCAATGGCAGAACAACAACAACATCAATCACCACTTGCTGAGACCCAGCAACCGGAACAACAATCGGAGCAACCACAAGCATCGGTGGAACCACAACCAGAACAGCAACCACCTCTGGCTATCGAGGAACAAATTGAACAAGGGCCATTATTCAACCTGCACCCCAATCTTATTAGGGCTACAAACGCACCTGAACACTCTACGATTCGCCTTTTAAGAGGTAATGCTGTTCATGCCCTTTCTGTTCCCAAATCGAAAGCCAATTCCGGCTATGAAGAGCTGATTACTTATATCCGTCAATCCCCTCTGGCAAGAGCCACTACCGGTGTACCTTCACGATTATATCCAGCCTATTTGGCCAGATTCTGGTATACTGCCACCATGTCCACCACCGAATAGAACGTTCCATGTATTCATGGCATGGTGACTAACAGCTTACCCTGTTCCATTACTGTTGACGCCATCCGATGAGCTCTTCAATTACCCAATGGTCCATTTGTAGATTCACCTACAAATGATGAGTTTCGAAGGGAGGTACTGGAAATCATTGGCTATTCTCAACCAGTATCTCATACACCACTCAGGAAACACATGCCACCCCTATGGTATTATTTCTTTGGGTTGCTGACTCAGTGTATCAGTCACAAATCTGGCAGTTTTGATCAATGCTCAGATTATGAGTTAAAGATGGGTCACGGGCTGCTGTTCAACCGCAACATAGATTATGCCGGTGAAATCTACTTAAGGTTAAGGGAAATGGTGCTTGCACCTAAACGAACACATCTAATCCCCTTTCCAAGGTTTTTGAGCCTTGTTTTTGAAAATGAGCTGGGTGAAGCTTACCAGCAGATTGCTGACAAATCATATAACCTGCCTCTTAAACAAGGGGGGATGCCAAAGGATAAGCCTACTGCTCCATATGCTGCGTTGACACCAGCAATGCTTGAGTATCTAGCTGCTCAGGGTGGAGATGCCCCATTGACTGCCTCTGGTGTTACACCAGCTGAGGGGGAGGGTCTTCAGTGAAAGCCAGCTGTCAAGAGGAAGAAGCCAGCTACCTCAACTAGTACAGCCACCGTCTCACATACTGATAACACAGTAGTTGTATTAGAATCTAGTGCTCTCTAATCACAAAGAACAGCCCTTGAAATGTCCCGTTCTTATTGATTAAAAACGTTTCATATTAATTGATTTCGTTGCGAGGTTTTGACCTCTAATTAACTTTGGTCGGTTGGTTGAGGATTTTCTTCTACTTAACCATTTTATTATTTCCCCCACTGGTTCTATTTCTTCTTCCGGATCCGATTCTTCTTCCGGTTTCGATTCTTCTTTCGGTTCCGACTCTTCTTCCGGTTCCTCTTCGGGAACTTGTGAATCAGTCCACGAATCATTCCAATTTACATTTGACTCTTCATTATTATTAGGTGAGTCAATGAGACTTATTCTAGAGGTAGACATCTATCACATAATATCAAACACGTTAAGAGATTAATATATCACATAATATTCATATGTTAAAAATATATAGTTTCCAATAAAATTTGTTAAGCAATCATTTTTCAAGTAAACACGGTCGAAGTCCAGACTCACTAATGCATCCTAACAAACTCGATAAGACACACTAATGCAAAATTCTGGTTCTCTAAGACCAACGCTCGGATACCAACTGAAATGTCCCGTTCTTATTGATTAAAAACGTTCCATATTAATTGATTTCGTTGCGAGGTTTTGACCTCTATATGAGACGTTTTTCAAAGACTGCATTCATTTTTAAAACAAACCATAACCTTTATTTCATAAATAAAGGTTTAAAAAGCTTTACGTAGATTATCAAATAATGATAATCTAAAATATCCTGTTTACACACGACCATTACATAATGGTTTACAATACAAATATGTTACATCGAAATCAGTTTCTTGAATGCAGTTTTTACACAATATCATACAAACATGGACTCCAAATCTTGTCCTTATTTTAGTATGCAACAGCGGAAGCTCTTAGTGTTCACCTGAGAATAAACATGCTTTAAACGTCAACAAAAATATTGGTGAGTTATAGGTTTAACCTATATATATCAAATCGTAACAATAGACCACAAGATTTCATATTTCAATACACATCCCATACATAGAGATAAAAATCATTCATATGGTGAACACCTGGTAACCGACATTAACAAGATGCATATTTAAGAATATCCCCATCATTCCGGGACACCCTTCGGATATGATATAAATTTCGAAGTACTAAAGCATCCGGTACTTTGGATGGGGTTTGTTAGGCCCAATAGATCTATCTTTGGGATTCGCGTCAATTAGGGTGTCTGTTCCCTAATTCTTAGATTACAGACTTAATAAAAAGGGCATATTCGATTTCGATAATTCAACCATAGAATGTAGTTTCACGTACTTGTGTCTATTTTGTAAATCATTTATAAAACCTGCATGTATTCTCATCCCAAAAATATTAGATTTTAAAAGTGGGACTATAACTCACTTTCACAGATTTTTACTTCGTCGGGAAGTAAGACTTGGCCACTGGTTGATTCACGAACCTATAACAATATATACATATATATCAAAGTATGTTCAAAATATATTTACAACACTTTTAATATATTTTGATGTTTTAAGTTTATTAAGTCAACTGTCCTCGTTAGTAACCTACAACTAGTTGTCCACAGTTAGATGTACATAAATAAATCGATAAATATTATCTTGAATCAATCCACGACCCAGTGTATACGTATCTCAGTATTGATCACAACTCAAACTATATATATTTTGGAATCAACTTCAACCCTGTATAGCTAACTCCAACATTCACATATAGAGTGTCTATGGTTGTTCCGAAATATATATAGATGTGTCGACATGATAGGTTGAAACATTGTATACGTGTCTATGGTATCTCAAGATTACATAATATACAATACAAGTTGATTAAGTTATGGTTGGAATAGATTTGTTACCAATTTTCACGTAGCTAAAATGAGAAAAATTATCCAATCTTGTTTTACCCATAACTTCTTCATTTTAAATCCGTTTTGAGTGAATCAAATTGCTATGGTTTCATATTGAACTCTATTTTATGAATCTAAACAGAAAATGTATAGGTTTATAGTCGGAAAAATAAGTTACAAGTCATTTTTGTAAAGGTAGTCATTTCAGTCGAAAGAACGACGTCTAGATGACCATTTTAGAAAACATACTTTCACTTTGAGTTTAACCATAATTTTTGGATATAGTTTCATGTTCATAATAAAAATTATTTTCCCAGAATAACAACTTTTAAATCAAAGTTTATCATAGTTTTTAATTAAATAACCCAAAACAGCCCGCGGTGTTACTACGACGGCGTAATTCCGATTTTACGGTGTTTTTCGTGTTTCCAGGTTTTAAATCATTAAGTTAGCATATCATATAGATATAGAACATTTGTTTAGTTGATTTTAAAAGTCAAGTTAGAAGGATTAACTTTTATTTGCGAACAAGTTTAGAATTAACTAAACTATGTTCTAGTGATTACAAGTTTAAACCTTCGAATAAGATAGCTTTATATGTATGAATCGAATGATGTTATGAACATCATTACTACCTCAAGTTCCTTGGATAAACCTACTGGAAATGAGAAAAATAGATCTAGCTTCAAAGGATCCTTGGATGGCTTGAAAGTTCTTGAAGCAGAATCATGACACGAAAACAATTTCAAGTAAGATTTCCACTCGAAATAAGATTGTTATAGTTATAGAAATTGAATTAAAGTTTGAATATGATTATTACCTTGTATTAGAAAGATAAACTACTGTAAGTAACAAAGGTTTCTTGATCTTGGATGATTACTTGGAATGGATTTATAAAACTTGGAAGTAAACTTGCAATCTTGGAAGTATTCTTGATTTTATGAAACTAGAACTTTTTGAATTTATGAAGAACACTTAGAACTTGAAGATAGAACTTGAGAGAGATCAATTAGATGAAGAAAATTGAAGAATTAAAGTGTTTGTAGGTGTTTATGGTCGTTGGTGTATGGATTAGATATAAAGGATATGTAATTTTGTTTTCATGTAAATAAGTCATGAATGATTACTCATATTTTTGTAATTTTATGAGATATTTCATGCTAGTTGCCAAATGATGGTTCCCACATGTGTTAGGTGACTCACATGGGCTGCTAAGAGCTGATCATTGGAGTGTATATACAAATAGTACATACATCTAAAAGTTGTGTATTGTACGAGTACGAATACGGGTGCATACGAGTAGAATTGTTGATGAAACTGAACGAGGATGTAATTGTAAGCATTTTTGTTAAGTAGAAGTATTTTGATAAGTGTCTTGAAGTCTTTCAAAAGTGTATGAATACATATTAAAACACTACATGTATATACATTTTAACTGAGTCGTTAAGTCATCGTTAGTCGTTACATGTAAGTGTTGTTTTGAAACCTTTAGGTTAACGATCTTGTTAAATGTTGTTAACCCAATGTTTATAATATCAAATGAGATTTTAAATTATTATATTATCATGATATTATGATGTATGAATATCTCTTAATATGATATATATACATTAAATGTCGTTACAACGATAATCGTTACATATATGTCTCGTTTCAAAATCATTAAGTTAGTAGTCTTGCTTTTACATATGTAGTTCATTGTTAATATACTTAATGATATGTTTACTTATCATAATATCATGTTAACTATATATATATCCATATATATGTCATCATATAGTTTTTACAAGTTTTAACGTTCGTGAATCACCGGTCAACTTGGGTGGTCAATTGTCTATATGAAACCTATTTTAATTAATCAAGTCTTAACAAGTTTGATTGCTTAACATGTTGGAAACACTTAATCATATAAATAACAATTTCATTTAATATATATATATAAACATGGAAAAGTTCGCGTCACTACAGTACCTACCCGTTAAATAAATTTCGTCCCGAAATTTTAAGCAGTTGGAGGTGTTGACGTATCTTCTGGAAATAAATGCGGGTATTTCTTCTTCATCTGATCTTCTCGTTCCCAGGTGAACTCGGCTCCTCTACGAGCATTCCATCGAACCTTAACAATTGGTATCTTGTTTTGCTTAAGTCTTTTAACCTCACGATCCATTATTTCGACGGGTTCTTCGATGAATTGAAGTTTTTCGTTGATTTGGATTTCATCTAACGGAATAGTGAGATCTTCTTTAGCAAAATATTTCTTCAAATTCGAGACGTGGAAAGTGTTATGTACAGCCGCGAGTTGTTGAGGTAACTCAAGTCGGTAAGCTACTGGTCCGACATGATCAATAATCTTGAATGGTCCAATATACCTTGGATTTAATTTCCCTCGTTTACCAAATCGAACAACGCCTTTCCAAGGTGCAACTTTAAGCATGAACATCTCTCCAATTTCAAATTCTATATCTTTTCTTTTAATGTCAGCGTAGCTCTTTTGTCGACTTTGGGCGGTTTTCAACCGTTGTTTAATTTGGATGATCTTCTCGGTAGTTTCTTGTATTAGATCTTTTGTCGACTTTGTCTATCCCCCACTTCACTCCAAAAAATCGGAGACCTGCACTTTCTACCATAAAATGCTTCAAACGGCGCCATCTCAATGCTTGAATGGTAGCTGTTGTTGTAGGAAAATTCTGCTAACGGTAGATGTCGATCCCAACTGTTTCCGAAATCAATAACACATGCTCGTAGCATGTCTTCAAGCGTTTGTATCGTCCTTTCGCTCTGCCCATCAGTTTGTGGATGATAGGCAGTACTCATGTCTAGACGAGTTCCTAATGTTTGCTGTAATGTCTGCCAGAATCTTGAAATAAATCTGCCATCCCTATCAGAGATAATAGAGATTGGTATTCCATGTCTGGAGACGACTTCCTTCAAATACAGTCGTGCTAACTTCTCCATCTTGTCATCTTCTCTTATTGGCAGGAAGTGTGTTAATTTGGTGAGAGGATCAACTATTACCCAAATAGTATCAAAACCACTTGCAGTCCTTGGCAATTTAGTGATGAAATCCATGGTAATGTTTTCCCATTTCCATTCCGGGATTTCGGGTTGTTGAAGTAGACCTGATGGTTTCTGATGCTCAGCTTTGACCTTAGAACACGTCAAACATTCTCCTACGTATTTAGCAACATCGACTTTCATACCCGGCTACCAAAAATGTTTCTTGAGATCTTTGTACATCTTCCCCATTCCAGGATGTATTGAGTATCTGGTTTTATGAGCTTCTCTAAGTACCATTTCTCTCATATCTCCAAATTTTGGTACCCAAATCCTTTCAGCCCTATACCGGGTTCCGTCTTCCCGAATATTAAGATGCTTCTCCGATCCTTTGGGTATTTCATCCTTTAAATTTCCCTCTTTTAATACTCCTTGTTGCGCCTCCTTTATTTGAGTAGTAAGGTTAGTGTGAATCATTATATTCATAGATTTTACTCGAATGGGTTCTCTGTCCTTTCTGCTCAAGGCGTCGGCTACCACATTTGCCTTCCCTGGGTGGTAACGAATCTCAAAGTCGTAATCATTCAACAATTCAATCCACCTACGCTGCCTCATATTCAGTTGTTTCTGATTAAATATGTGTTGAAGACTTTTGTGGTCGGTATATATAATACTTTTGACCCCATATAAGTAGTGCCTCGAAGTCTTTAATGCAAAAACAACCGCGCCTAATTCCAAATCATGCGTCGTATAATTTTGCTCGTGAATCTTCAATTGTCTAGACGCATAAGCAATCACCTTCGTTCGTTGCATTAATACACAACTGAGACCTTGCTTTGATGCGTCACAATAAATCACAAAATCATCATTCCCTTCAGGCAATGACAATATAGGTGCCGTAGTTTTCTTTTTCTTCAATAATTGAAACGCCTCCTCTTGTTCATCCTTCCATTCAAATTTCTTCCCTTTATGCGTTAATGCAGTTAAGGGTTTTGCTATTTTGCAGAAATCTTGGATGAATCTTCTGTAGTAACCAGCCAATTCTAAAAATTGACGTATATGCTTCAGAGTTTTTGGGGTTTCCCACTTTTCAATGGTTTCGATCTTTGCCGGGTCCACCTGGATACCTTCTTTGTTCACTATGTGACCGAGGAATTGAACTTCTTCCAACCAAAATGCACACTTTGAAAACTTAGCATACAATTCTTCCTTCCTCAATACTTCTAACACCTTTCTCAAATGTTCACCGTGTTCTTGGTCATTCTTTGAGTAAATAAGTATGTCATCAATGAAAACAATGACAAACTTATCAAGGTATGGTCTACACACTCGGTTCATATGGTCCATGAACACAGCTGGTGCATTAGTTAAACCAAACGGCATGACCATAAACTCGTAATGACCGTAACGTGTTCTGAAAGCAGTCTTTGGAATATCATCTTCTTTCACCCGCATTTGATGATACCCGGAACGTAAGTCAATCTTTGAATAAACAGACGAGCCTTGTAGTTGATCAAATAAGTCATCGATTATCGGTAGTGGGTAGCGGTTCTTGATGGTAAGTTTGTTCAACTCTCGATAGTCAATACACAACCTGAATGTACCATCTTTCTTCTTGACAAACAAAACAGGAGCTTCCCACGGTGATGTGCTTGGTCGAATGAAACCACGCTCTAAAAGTTCTTGTAATTGGCTTTGCAGTTCTTTCATCTCGTTGGGTGCGAGTATGTAAGGAGCACGAGCTATTGGTGCAGCTCCTGGTACAAGATCTATTTGAAATTCAACGGATCGATATGGGGGTAATCCCGGTAATTCTTTCGAAAATACATCAGGAAATTCTTTTGCGACGGGAACATCATTGATGCTCTTTTCTTCAGTTTGTACTTTCTCGACGTGTGCTAGAACAGCATAGCAACCTTTTCTTATTAGTTTTTGTGCCTTCAAATTACTAATAAGATGTAGCTTCGTGTTACCCTTTTCTCCGTACACCATTAAGGGTTTTCCTTTTTCTCGTATAATGCGAATTGCATTTTTGTAACAAACGATCTCTGCTTTCACTTCTTTCAACCAGTCCATGCAAACTATTACATCAAAACTCCCTAACTCTACTGGTATCAAATCAATCTTAAATATTTCGCTACCCAGTTTAATTTCTCGATTCCGGCATATATTATCTGCTAAAATTAATTTACTGTTTGCTAATTCGAGTAAAAATTTACTATCCAACGGCTTCAATGGACAACTTAATTTAGCACAAAAATCTCTACTCATATAGCTTCTATCCGCACCCGAATCAAATAAAACGTAAGCAGATTTATTGTCAATAAGAAACGTACCCGTAACAAGCTCCGGGTCTTCCTGTGCCTCTGCCGCATTAATATTGAAAACTCTTCCGTGGCCTTGTCCATTCGTGTTCTTCTGGTTCGGGCAATTTCTAATAATGTGGCCCGGTTTTCCACATTTATAACAAACTACATTGGCATAACTTGCTCCGACACTACTTGCTCCGCCATTACTCGTTCCGACACCATTTGTTCCTTTCGTTCTGTTAACCCCTGGTCCGTAGACCTCACACTTCGTCGCGCTATGACCATTTCTTTTACACTTGTTGCAAAATTTAGTGCAGAACCCCGAGTGATACTTTTCACACCTTTGGCATAGCTGCTTCTGATTGTTGTTGTTGTTGCGGTTGTTATTATTGTTGGAATGATTGTTGTAGTTGCTGTTGTTGTTATTGTTGTTGTTGTTAGGCTATTTGTTGTAGTTGTGATTGATGTTGCGATTGTTGGGATAGTTGTTGCGATTATTGTTGTAATTGCTGTTATTGTTGTATTGGTGATTCTTATCACCGTTTTCCTCCCACTTTCTTTTGACTTGTTTCACATTGGCCTCTTCAGCAGTCTGTTCTTTAATTCTTTCTTCAATCTGGTTCACTAGTTTGTGAGCCATTCTACATGCCTGTTGTATGGAGGCGGGCTCGTGTGAACTTATATCTTCTTGGATTCTTTCCGGTAATCCTTTCACAAACGCGTCGATCTTCTCTTCCTCATCTTCGAATGCTCCCGGACACAATAGGCATAATTCTGTGAATCGTCTTTCGTACGTGGTAATATCAAATCCTTGGGTTCGTAACCCTCTAAGTTCTGTCTTGAGCTTATTGACCTCGGTTCTGGGACGGTACTTCTCATTCATCAAGTGCTTGAATGCTGACCACGGTAGTGCGTAAGCATCATCTTGTCCCACTTGCTCTAGATAGGTATTCCACCATGTTAACGCAGAACCTGTGAAGGTATGCGTAGCGTACTTCACTTTGTCCTCTTCAGTACACTTACTTATGGCAAACACCGATTCGACCTTCTCGGTCCACCGTTTCAATCCGATCGGTCCTTCGGTTCCATCAAATTCCAAAGGTTTGCAGGCAGTGAATTCTTTGTAGGTGCATCCTACACGATTTCCTGTACTGCTAGATCCAAGGTTATTGTTGGTATGTAGCGTAGCCTGTACTGCGGCTATGTTTGAAGCAAGAAAGGCACGAAATTCCTCTTCGCTCATATTCAAGGTGTGTCGAGTAGTCGGTGCCATTTCCTTCAAAATAGTCAAATGAAATGAGTTAATCATATAGAATATCAAGAGTAGTCAATAGTATTTCGTAGCGTAATATGAACTTATTTATAAAAGCTCTTTCTTCATATTAGCATTTTATACTCTTTAATTCGGGTTGTACCTACCCGTTAAGTTCATACTTAGTAGCTAACATACCATTTCAACTACTATAATTCTATATGAAAAACTAATCACAAAAACAAAAACAAAAAATTTATATCATATTCAAGCCTTTATACAATAACTTGCAAACTTACAATACCGTAATTTTACATATAGCATGAAATATAGCACATAAAACTTTGATACAAAGTAGTTGCGAAGATAATTCTAGTTAATAAATAAGGTGTTCAGCAAAGGCAATAAAGACACGTAATTCATACATCCAGAAACAAGTCATGCATTCTGGTTTTACTAATACCACTTCCCATCCTTGGTTTTGTGGAACATAACCGTTGTGACCGATAGTAAGACAATGTGTTGTAACATCGTCAAAAGGATGAAGGTTACATAATGACCAACAGTCTCGTAATAACCTAAAAACCTCATTTCTTACCCCAATTACCGACTCCGTCACTTGTGAGAACGTTTTGTTTAATAGTTGTAGCCCGATGTTCTTGTTCTCACTTTGGTGAGAAGCGAACATTACTAACCCGTAAGCATAACATGCTTCTTTATGTTGCATGTTAGTCGCTTTTTCTAAATCACGAAGTCCTATATTCGGATATATTGAGTCAAAATAATCTCTTAACCCGTTACGTAAAATAGCATTTGGGTTCCCCGCAATATATGCGTCAAAGTAAACACATAGTAACTTATGGATTTCCCAATGTGATATCCCCCATCTTTCGAACGAAAGCCTTTTATAAACCAAGACATTCTTGGAACGTTCTTCGAATGTCTTACAAACTGATCTCGCCTTAAATAGTTGTACCGAGAAATTCTGACCGACTCTAGACAAGATTTCATCAATCATGTCTCCGGGTAGGTCTCTTAAAATATTGGGTTGTCTATCCATTTTGTGTTTTTATACTGTAAAATAGACAAGAGTTAGATTCACAAAAAAAATACTTATTAATACAAGCAATTTTTACATATATCATAAAGCATAAGCACACTATATTACATATATTACACCACACGAATACAACTATCTTATTCTGACTCGCTCGTTTCTTCTTCTTCGGTTTTGGTTCGTTTTGCCAAGTTTCTAGGGATATATGATGTTCCCCTAATACGAGTTGTCGTTTTCCACAACGGTTTAGAAAAACCTGGTGGTTTAGAGGTTCCCGGGTCATTGTTACAACTTAAGGGCTTCGGGGGTTGACGATACATATAAAGTTCATCGGGGTTGGAATTAGATTTCTCTATTTTTATGCCCTTTCCCTTATTGTTCTCTTTTGCCTTATTAAATTGTGTTGGGGTAATTTCTATAACATCATCGGAATCCTTGTCGGGATCCGATTCATCGGTGAATTGGTAATCCTCCCAATACTTTGCTTCCTTGGCGAAAACACCATTGACCATAATTAACTTTGGTCGGTTGGTTGAGGATTTTCTTCTACTTAACCGTTTTATTATTTCCCCCACTGGTTCTATTTCTTCTTCCGGATCCGATTCTTCTTCCGGTTTCGATTCTTCTTTCGGTTCCGACTCTTCTTCCGGTTCCTCTTCGGGAACTTGTGAATCAGTCCACGAATCATTCCAATTTACATTTGACTCTTCATTATTATTAGGTGAGTCAATGAGACTTATTCTAGAGGTAGACATCTATCACATAATATCAAACACGTTAAGAGATTAATATATCACATAATATTCATATGTTAAAAATATATAGTTTCCAATAAAATTTGTTAAGCAATCATTTTTCAAGTAAACACGGTCGAAGTCCAGACTCACTAATGCATCCTAACAAACTCGATAAGACACACTAATGCAAAATTCTGGTTCTCTAAGACCAACGCTCGGATACCAACTGAAATGTCCCGTTCTTATTGATTAAAAACGTTCCATATTAATTGATTTCGTTGCGAGGTTTTGACCTCTATATGAGACGTTTTTCAAAGACTGCATTCATTTTTAAAACAAACCATAACCTTTATTTCATAAATAAAGGTTTAAAAAGCTTTACGTAGATTATCAAATAATGATAATCTAAAATATCCTGTTTACACACGACCATTACATAATGGTTTACAATACAAATATGTTACATCGAAATCAGTTTCTTGAATGCAGTTTTTACACAATATCATACAAACATGGACTCCAAATCTTGTCCTTATTTTAGTATGCAACAGCGGAAGCTCTTAGTGTTCACCTGAGAATAAACATGCTTTAAACGTCAACAAAAATATTGGTGAGTTATAGGTTTAACCTATATATATCAAATCGTAACAATAGACCACAAGATTTCATATTTCAATACACATCCCATACATAGAGATAAAAATCATTCATATGGTGAACACCTGGTAACCGACATTAACAAGATGCATATTTAAGAATATCCCCATCATTCCGGGACACCCTTCGGATATGATATAAATTTCGAAGTACTAAAGCATCCGGTACTTTGGATGGGGTTTGTTAGGCCCAATAGATCTATCTTTGGGATTCGCGTCAATTAGGGTGTCTGTTCCCTAATTCTTAGATTACAGACTTAATAAAAAGGGCATATTCGATTTTGATAATTCAACCATAGAATGTAGTTTCACGTACTTGTGTCTATTTTGTAAATCATTTATAAAACCTGCATGTATTCTCATCCCAAAAATATTAGATTTTAAAAGTGGGACTATAACTCACTTTCACAGATTTTTACTTCGTCGGGAAGTAAGACTTGGCCACTGGTTGATTCACGAACCTATAACAATATATACATATATATCAAAGTATGTTCAAAATATATTTACAACACTTTTAATATATTTTGATGTTTTAAGTTTATTAAGTCAGCTGTCCTCGTTAGTAACCTACAACTAGTTATCCACAGTTAGATGTACAGAAATAAATCGATAAATATTATCTTGAATCAATCCACGACCCAGTGTATACGTATCTCAGTATTGATCATAACTCAAACTATATATATTTTGGAATCAACCTCAACCCTGTATAGCTAACTCCAACATTCACATATAGAGTGTCTATGGTTGTTCCGAAATATATATAGATGTGTCGACATGATAGGTCAAAACATTGTATACGTGTCTATGGTATCTCAAGATTACATAATATACAATACAAGTTGATTAAGTTATGGTTGGAATAGATTTGTTACCAATTTTCACGTAGCTAAAATGAGAAAAATTATCCAATCTTGTTTTACCCATAACTTCTTCATTTTAAATCCGTTTTGAGTGAATCAAATTGCTATGGTTTCATATTGAAATCTATTTTATGAATCTAAACAGAAAAAGTATAGGTTTATAGTCTGAAAAATAATTTACAAGTCGTTTTTGTAAAGGTAGTCATTTCAGTCGAAAGAACGACGTCTAGATGACCATTTTAGAAAACATACTTCCACTTTGAGTTTAACCATAATTTTTTGATATAGTTTCACGTTCATAATAAAAATTATTTTCCCAGAATAACAACTTTTAAATCAAAGTTTATCATAGTTTTTAATTAACTAACCCAAAACAACCCGCGGTGTTACTACGACGGCGTAAATCCGATTTTACGGTGTTTTTCGTGTTTCCAGGTTTTAAATCATTAAGTTAGCATATCATATAGATATAGAACATGTATTTAGTTGATTTTAAAAGTCAAGTTAGAAGGATTAACGTTTATTTGCGAACAAGTTTAGAATTAACTAAACTATGTTCTAGTGATTACAAGTTTAAACCTTCGAATAAGATAGCTTTATATGTATGAATCGAATGATGTTATGAACATCATTACTACCTAAAGTTCCTTGGATAAACCTACTGGAAATGAGAAAAATAGATCTAGCTTCAAAGGATCCTTGGATGGCTTGAAAGTTCTTGAAGCAGAATCATGACACGAAAACAATTTCAAGTAAGATTTCCACTCGAAATAAGATTGTTATAGTTATAGAAATTGAATTAAAGTTTGAATATGATTATTACCTTGTATTAGAAAGATAACCTACTGTAAGTAACAAAGGTTTCTTGATCTTGGATGATTACTTGGAATGGATTTAGAAAACTTGGAAGTAAACTTGCAATGTTGGAAGTATTCTTGATTTTATGAAACTAGAACTTTTGGAATTTATGAAGAACACTTAGAACTTGAAGATAGAACTTGAGAGAGATCAATTAGATGAAGAAAATTGAAGAATGAAAGTGTTTGTAGGTGTTTTTGGTCATTGGTGTATGGATTAGATATAAAGGATATGTAATTTTGTTTTCATGTAAATAAGTCATGAATGATTACTCATATTTTTGTAATTTTATGAGATATTTCATGCTAGTTGCCAAATGATGGTTCCCACATATGTTAGGTGACTCACATGGACTGCTAAGAGCTGATCATTGGAGTGTATATACCAATAGTACATACATCTAAAAGCTGTGTATTGTACGAGTACGAATACGGGTGCATACGAGTAGAATTGTTGATGAAACTGAACGAGGATGTAATTGTAAGCATTTTTGTTAAGTAGAAGTATTTTGATAAGTTTCTTGAAGTCTTTCAAAAGTGTATGAATACATATTAAAACACTACATGTATATACATTTTAACTGAGTCGTTAAGTCATCGTTAGTCGTTACATGTAAGTGTTGTTTTGAAACCTTTAGGTTAACGATCTTGTTAAATGTTGTTAACCCAATGTTTATAATATCAAATGAGATTTTAAATTATTATATTATCATGATATTATGATGTATGAATATCTCTTAATATGATATATATACATTAAATGTCGTTACAACGATAATCGTTACATATATGTCTCGTTTCAAAATCATTAAGTTAGTAGTCTTGCTTTTACATATGTAGTTCATTTTTAATATACTTAATGATATGTTTACTTATCATAATATCATGTTAACTATATATATATCCATATATATGTCATCATATAGTTTTTACAAGTTTTAACGTTCGTGAATCACCGGTCAACTTGGGTGGTCAATTGTCTATATGAAACCTATTTTAATTAATCAAGTCTTAACAAGTTTGATTGCTTAACATGTTGGAAACACTTAATCATATAAAGAACAATTTCATTTAATATATATATAAACATGGAAAAGTTCGGGTCACTACACATTACATAATGGTTTACAATACAAATATGTTACATC
The DNA here is from genome assembly GCF_046630445.1 of Rutidosis leptorrhynchoides. Lineage (NCBI taxonomy): Eukaryota > Viridiplantae > Streptophyta > Magnoliopsida > Asterales > Asteraceae > Rutidosis > Rutidosis leptorrhynchoides. The sequence continues at coordinate 560,003,506 of NC_092336.1, read as the reverse complement.
GAAATCAGTTTCTTGAATGCAGTTTTTACACAATATCATACAAACATGGACTCCAAATCTTGTCCTTATTTTAGTATGCAACAGCGGAAGCTCTTAGTATTCACCTGAGAATAAACATGCTTTAAACGTCAACAAAAATGTTGGTGAGTTATAGGTTTAACCTATATATATCAAATCGTAACAATAGACCACAAGATTTCATATTTCAATACATATCCCATACATAGAGATAAAAATCATTCATATGGTGAACACCTGGTAACCGACATTAACAAGATGCATATATAAGAATATCCACATCATTCCTGGACACCCTTCGGATATGATATAAATTTCGAAGTACTAAAGCATCCGGTACTTTGGATGGGGTTTGTTAGGCCCAATAGATCTATCTTTAGGATTCGCGTCAATTAGGGTGTCTGTTCCCCAATTCTTAGATTACCAGACTTAATAAAAAGGGGCATATTCGATTTCGATAATTCAACCATAGAATGTAGTTTCACGTACTTGTGTCTATTTTGTAAATCATTTATAAAACCTGCATGTATTCTCATCCCAAAAATATTAGATTTTAAAAGTGGGACTATAACTCACTTTCACAGATTTTTACTTCGTCGGGAAGTAAGACTTGGCCACTGGTTGATTCACGAACCTATAATAATATATACATATATATCAAAGTATGTTCAAAATATCTTTACAACACTTTTAATATATTTTGATGTTTTAAGTTTATTAAGTCAGATGTCCTCGTTAGTAACCTATAACTAGTTGTCCACAGTTAGATGTACAGAAATAAATCAATAAATATTATCTTGAATCAATCCACGACCCAGTGTATACGTATCTCAGTATTGATCACAACTCAAACTATATATATTTTGGAATCAACCTCAACCCTGTATAGCTAACTCCAACATTCACATATAGTGTGTCTATGGTTGTTCCAAAATATATATAGATGTGTCGACATGATAGGTCGAAACATTGTATACGTGTCTATGTTATCTCAAGATTAAATAATATACAATACAAGTTGATTAAGTTATGGTTGGAATAGATTTGTTACCAATTTTCACGTAGCTAAAATGAGAAAAATTATCCAATCTTGTTTTACCCATAACTTCTTCATTTTAAATCCGTTTTGAGTGAATCAAATTGCTATGGTTTCATATTGAACTATATTTTATGAATCTAAACATAAAAAGTATAGGTTTATAGTCGAAAAAGTTACAAGTCGTTTTTGTAAAGGTAGTCATTTCAGTCGAAAGAACGACGTCTAGATGATTTTAAAAGTCAAGTTAGAAGGATTAACTTTTATTTGCGAACAAGTTTAGAATTAACTAAACTATGTTCTAGTGATTACAAGTTTGAACCTTCGAATAGGATAGCTTTATATGTATGAATCGAATGATGTTATGAACATCATTACTACCTCAATTTCCTTGGATAAACCTACTGGAAATGAGAAAAATAGATCTAGCTTCAAAGGATCCTTGGATGGCTTGAAAGTTCTTGAAGCAGAATCATGACACGAAAACAATTTCAAGTAAGATTTCCACTCGAAATAAGATTGTTATAGTTATAGAAATTGAATTAAAGTTTGAATATGATTATTACCTTGTATTAGAAAGATAACCTACTGTAAGTAACAAAGGTTTCTTGATCTTGGATGATTACTTGGAATGGATTTAGAAAACTTGGAAGTAAACTTGCAATCTTGGAAGTATTCTTGATTTTATGAAACTAGAACTTTTGGAATTTATGAAGAACACTTAGAACTTGAAGATAGAACTTGAGAGAGATCAATTAGATGAAGAAAATTGAAGAATGAAAGTGTTTGTAGGTGTTTTTGGTCGTTGGTGTATGGATTAGATATAAAGGATATGTAATTTTGTTTTCATGTAAATAAGTCATGAATGATTACTCATATTTTTGTAATTTTATGAGATATTTCACGCTAGTTGCCAAATGATGGTTCCTACATGTGTTAGGTGACTCACATGGGCTGCTAAGAGCTAATCATTGGAGTGTATATACCAATAGTACATACATCTAAAAGCTATGTATTGTACGAGTACGAATACGGGTGCATACGAGTAGAATTGTTGATGAAACTGAACGAGGATGTAATTGTAAGCATTTTTGTTAAGTAGAAATATTTTGATAAGTGTCTTGAAGTCTTTCAAAAGTGTATGAATACATATTAAAACACTACATGTATATACATTTTAACTGAGTCGTTAAGTCATCGTTAGTCGTTACATGTAAGTGTTGTTTTGAAACCTTTAGGTTAACGATCTTGTTGAATGTTGTTAACCCATTGTTTATTATAACAAATGAGATGTTAAATTGTTATATTATCATGATATTATGATATATAATATATCTTAGTATGATATATATACAGTTAAATGTCGTTACAACGATAATCGTTACATATATGTCTCGTTTCGAAATCATTAAGTTAGTAGTCTTATTTTTACATATGTATTTCATTGTTAATACACTTACTAATATATTTACTTATCATTTAACATAATTAACCAAGTGTATCAATATCTTAATATGATTCATATGTACCTAGTAAGACGTTGTTATAACGATAATCGTTATATATATCGTTTTCGAGTTTCTTAAATTAATAGTCTCATTTTTATGTATATAACTCATTGTTAAAATACCTAATGAGATACATACTTATAATAAAATCATGTTAACTATATATATAACCATATATATGTCATCGTATAGTTTTTACAAGTTTTAACATTCGTGAATCACCGGTCAACTTGGGTGTTCAATTGTCTATATGAAACCTATTTCAATTAATCAAGTCTAAACAAGTTTGATTGCTTAACATGTTGGAAACACTTAATCATGTAAATAATAATTTCATTTAATATATATATAAACATGGAAAAGTTCGGGTCACTACAGTACCTACCCGTTAAATAAATTTCGTCCCGAAATTTTAAGCAGTTGGAGGTTGATAGTTAAAGCTAAGGGGTATAAAATACTATTAAATTTTACTAGAAATACTATTAAATACGATACATTTTTACACAAGATATTTATTTATTTATAGAATGGATATACTTAAACCTTGCTACAACACTTATAGGCAGTGTACCTAATCGTACAGTAGTGTAGTTTTTAGTAAGTCCGGTTCGTTCCACAGGGAATCTTTTTAAACAAAGCTTAACGCTATATTAGTTTACTTTTATAAAAATACAAATATATATATAAGTAATATTATTATTATAAAGGGGGGTTTTCCCGTTTAATGACCGGTTTGTCGATTTTTAAAACTTTAGTCGCAGTTAAAACCAAATGTAAAATAATAAATACAAGACTTAATTTAAAGCGTAAAGTAAATAACGATAATGAAATTGCGAATAATAAAAATGCGATAAAATAAACTTGCGATAATTAAAAAGTACAATAATTAAAAGTGCAATTAAATACAATAACAATAAAAATGCGATAATTAGAAGTGCAATTAAATATAAAATAAAGGAAATTAAATATGAAATAAAAGAATTATGCTTATTTAAACTTCCGTAATCATGATGTTTGACGTGTTGATTTTAAGCCCATGGGTTAATTGTCCTTTGTCCTGGATTATTTAATATGTCCATACGGATTTGTCCATAATAGTCCATCAGTCATAAATATAAAGAGCGAAAGCCTTCTTCAAATTATTCTTATTCCCGAAGTCAAATATTCCAACTAATTGGGGATTCGAATTGTAACAAGGTTTTAATACTTTGTTTAATGAATACACCAGGTTATCGACTGCATGTAAACCAAGGTTTTACTACTTTGTTAACAATTACACCAATTACCCTTGAATGTAATTCACCCCTGTTTCAACAAGTCTATTAACTATTAATCCAGTTCCGTGTCCGGTAAAATGAATAATTATTGGTATTTATAGATATCCCGCCCACTGTACCCAGTCAAGCGTATGTGGTTATATATAAATACGTCGAATTATAAGTTTGTATATTAAATTAACAAGGTATTGTTTAGTTAATATAAAACCCATTAATAACCCATAGTCTAATTTCCACAAGTGTCGTTCTTTTATCCAAACCCCAATTATGGTACAAAGCCCAATTAACCAATTTTAGTAATTAGCCCAACATCATGATTACTTCGGATTAAATAAGCATAATAATAACTTAGCTACGAGACATTAATATAAAAAGGTTGAACATAACTTACAATGATTAAAAATAGCGTAGCGTTACACGGACAGAATTTTGACTTACACCCTTACAACATTCGCTAACATACCCTTATTATTAGAATTATAATTAAAATTAAAATATAAATTATAAATATATGTATATATATTTTACGATTTAGATAGAGAGATGGATGGATATATTGTAATTTTTGCGATCATAATTCGTTTGCTTTTATAGGGATTTTCAAAACTTGGGGCTCCGCGACTCGCGGTCCTTTTGGCCTTCAAACTCCGTGAGTCGCGGAGTTTGCTTTTACAGCTCACACGAGTTTGGCTCTTTGTTTACCGACGGTTTTATAAATAAATATAATATATTAAATAATTATAAGAATTATTTAAATATTATATTATATTTATGTGCATAGTTGACTTGTAATTTTTAGTCCGTTGCGTCGAGCGTTGAGAGTTGACTCATGTCCCGGTTCCGAATTTTCGAACGTCCTTGCGTACAATTTTATATTTTGTATTTTGCGTTTTGAATCTTGTACTCTTGTAATTTCGAGACGTTTCTTATCAATAATTGGAACCTCTTTGATTGTCTTTTGTACTTTTGAACTTTTTGGTCGTTTGCATCTTCAATTCGTCGAATCTGTCTTTTGTCTTCACCTTTTATTATTTAAACGAATATCACTTGTAAATAGAACAATTGCAACTAAAAGCTTGTCTTTCTTGAGGAATAATGCTATGAAATATATGTTCGTTTTTAGCATTATCAAATATTCCCACACTTGAGCGTTGCTTGTCCTCAAGCAATATCGTCTTGAAATACTAGAATCACTTCTTTATTCTTCACACTTTGTACATCAGTGATTTCTATATGACGGTATAAACAATGGTAGTAACGATATAGTTTACAGTCCCACATGACTATAAAAATTTAGATCCATTAAGGAAATTGGATCTTTATGAAAACATTTGATCTTTTGAAAATTAAATCTAGTTTTTACCCTAGATAAGTTTTCCGGAATAACCCTTTACCGGTGTTTGCAAAATATTTTTGTGGGTTTGGTGGGTTTCAGATTTGAAAATTTTAGCTCAAAACTTATGGTTTTGTGTCACCCACTTGCTAACCTTGTATTTGGAAAGCAACACGTCCAGTTTACTTGTCCCGTATATTACCTTTCGGTAAACTACCGTCCGGTTGTAAAGGAAAGCGTTGAACAAGCAACTGTTAAGGCAATGTCCCCTGACATGCTTTTAATTATGGTCTATAACGTGTCGGACGCAATTACTATCCTTGGTATGAGCAATAGTAAAGCTCACCCTTATGATTTTTCGGTCTGGCACAAGGTCCTGTCTTTGACCATGCTATGCAACCACCGTTCTTACGGTTGACACCCGATTTAGTTCAGGTGATCTAATGAATTCCAGGTGAATTCCTAGGATTTTACGTTCAATGGTAATGAACGCATTGAAAATAGGGTTTTCAGAAAACAAATCGGTTTATAATTTTGATCAAAATATTTTCTCGTTCAAGCTCGAGTTTAGATATCATTGAATTCCATGAGTTTGAATTCTCAATCTTTAAGGTCAATCTCTAAGATTGAGTAATATCAGTCTTAAAAGCTGATTTTTGATCTTTTAAGGAGATTATCCTTTCTGGGGATTTGATTCATTAGTCTTATCCAGCTAATTTGCATGGTGCCCCCCATTGTACGAGATAAATCCTTCTCATGGTTAGGATAAATCTGACCACTTGGCGACCCTGTTTAATGCTGAGGTCCGTGGATTTCCTGCTGATTTTAGTGATGACTTTTCTAGATTTTTCGTCAACCTACAGCTGGTCTGGAAGACAACTTCATGACCTAAATCAAGAAGCGCGTGTCTTTTTCGGAAGACTTTTACTTCCTTTTGATGATGGAATTGATTCATCGTGTAGATCCATCTTTCTTACTGTAAATCAGGTAAAACTTTTTAGTTTAGTCCAAAGCAAAAGCATTTTCAGTTATTTGTACAAAAATATGTGATAAATGTTTAAGATAACTTGGTAAATTTTCCCACACTTGGCTTTTATTTTCCTTTTTATCGTCCTCTATTCCATTTTAAATGAATTTTAACATTTTGGTTTGTTTCTCAATTTATGTCCTTTCCGAGGTAACAATAATTTCGGTGTTAAAACCTAGTTTTATCGTTCATAAATATGTATAAACATGATTTTGAGTTCATTTAATTGAAAATTTTGAAAAATTTTACTAGAATTGGGTAGTCAGTATATAAGACTAGGGCTGTTCTTTATTATCAGAGAGCACTAGATTCTAATACAACTACTGCTTTACTAGTATTTTTAATGGTAACCAAGTGTATAAAGTAAAAAAAATTTTAAAATCCGAAAGAATTTAACCCCTTCCCACACTTAAGATCTTGCAATGCCCTCATTTGCAAGAAATCAGTAACAATTTAAATTATTGAGGGTGATTTGTGTGAAAATGATTAAATTTTACCAAAATTTCCAAACATATTGGCGTTTGTTTGCTGAATGATAAATGGTGCACATCATTTGTTCATTCCGTCTTGTTGTTATTTCACATATATTTTGCATCTTGTCGTCAAAATTAGTTGCTTTTGCTGAACTTAATGCCAGTCTTTGAAAATGCGTTGTTTTACCCTGTTGTGTACATAAGATAAACTGCAAACATATATACATATTTTTGAAGTTTGGTATATTACCCCACATTCAAAAATTTTTAAAATCTAAGAATAAAAGTTAGAAAATTATAAAAACTATTACAATATTAACATAAGTATTAAACGTATCAATATTACAAATTACAAAATAAATAAAACTAAGTAGACTAGGGATGATACTGGTACCAATAGGGGTTCCAAGCATAACCATAGGTGCTATAAAATGCTTCGGCAGGGTTATACGTAGGATACGGTGGCTGCATCTCTATAGACCAGGGAGGGAATATGGGTTTTGGTGTAGGAATATAGTTTCTACCTATATGTTGGCAATGAGCTATGATTTGGTTCTGATGAACTTGCCAATCTTCAAATGCTCTCTGTCTAGCATTTTCGTACTCCTGTGAAGCTATAAACCTTTGCATTTCTTGCATCTCATTTCCCCCTCCTACATTACCTTGCTGTTGGTTTCTCTCAACCTGTGGATGTCTACCATGGTATTGGACTGCGGCGTTATTTCGCCTCTTCAAAACTTTCGCACCATGGTATACATTTAAACCTATAGTATCGCGGGGTTCTGGTTCTTCTACTAATAATCCCCCCCGACTTATATCCACACCGAGATATTCAGCAATCAAAGTAATAAAAATACCACCTCCTATTATGCTATGCGGTCTCATCCCCCTAACCATAGCTGATAAATAATAACCCACACAATAAGGTATACTTACAGCGCTTTGTAGGTCTCGAATACACATATGGTAAAACAAATCCTGTTCATTTACCTTTTCCTTGTTCTTACCCCTTTGTGTAATCGAATTAGCTAAAAACCTATGAATTACTCTTAATTCAGCTCTATCTATATCCAAATAAGAGTAATTTCCCCCTTTGAAACGGTGATGGCTTGTCATTTGACTCCACACACCGTGTGTATCAAAATTTTCATCTATCTTTCTACCATTTAGTATCAACCCTCTACAATCGGCAGATGCTAACTCCTCAGGCATATATATACGTAAAGCCTGAGCCATGTCTAGTAAAGACATGTGGCGCATCGAACCTCCTAACAAAAATCTAATAAAAGATCGATCGGTTAAACTAGCTACCCGATCGTTTAATTCTATACTACACAACAATTCTTCACACCATACTTTATATACAGGTCTACGCATGGTGAATAAACGTACCCAGTCATTAAAAGTAGAATTACCATACCTCTATACAAGTAATTCTCTAAATGGCCCGGCCAATTCTACAGCTTCTAAGGGTCCCCATTCTATGACCCTAGGTACCTCAACAACTTTAGAATGAAGCGTATGCAACCCCCTTTGATACTTTGGATAATCTATCCAAAGTCTGTCAAATCTCAGGTTCGGATGCAAATCTTCCAAGTGCATATCAGAAAATGTCATGACTGGATGAGGTATATCCTGCTTGTAGTAGTTATCCACCTCCTGTTGTTCCGCATTCTCAGCAGGAGCATTGCTAGCTTGGGATGAAGATTCACCCCTTTCAGTCTGCAAAACACATCAAACACAATTTTTGTGCATCCAAATATGCATTAGTGTCAGCAAAATCATCAATCAAAATAATTACAATGACATGATCAATTTATATCAAACTTAAGCTTATTTTCACATTTTTATCAAATCTACACTTTTTCAAATAAGCATATACGAAAATGTTCGCCAAGTTCATAAGCATTCAACTCAAATAACATGTCAAAATAATCATTACTAGCAATTAAACAAGTTTCAAATGGCATTATCTCTCAAAAATCAAGTTCATGAATTTTAGACTTGAAAAAGTCCACTTTAATTCTCAAAATCATGTTTAGGCTCAAAGTTTGGATCATTTAACTACCTAGACATGTTACATTACTTAATTTAGCAACAATTCATGACAAAAATCGGCCATAACCTGTTTATATCAAAAAGCCCCAAATTTGCTCAAGAACACAAACCCTAGATTACTCAAAATTTGAAGTTTAAGGCTTCTAATCATGTTAAATAGCATCAATCTAGGTTATATAAGCATAATACATAAACAATTTAAGCCTAATTACACTAAAAAGCATCAAAATCAAATTGGGGAAAAAATTGCTCAAGAACACTAATTTTCGGATTAAATGGTGTTTAGGTGTATAAATTTACCGTTTTTCTTGAGTAATTCCTTGATAGCATCCTTCTCAACATGATTTTAGTAAAAGATTTGATGATTAACGATTAAAAATTGTGATTTTGGGGGTGTTTTTGGGGATTTTTTCGGCAGTTTTTTCGGCTGTTCTTTGCTGTGTTTTACTTGTGGTGTGTGGACTGAGCTGTTTAGCTCGATTTTATTTTTTCTGTATTTCGATCCCTCCGCGAGTCGCGGAGATTTCCCCTTCAAACTCCGCGAGTTGCGGAGTTTGCTTTTTTTTTTTTTTTTTTTATATCTTATATTAATTAAAACAATTAAGTAATTAATTTTAAAATTTTGTTTCCCTTGTTATTTAGGACGAGGTCGTTTCGGATCGATGTCCTAGTCCGTCCTTCGACAAAATTTTAAAATTTGTCTTTTTGTAGCGATTGTTTTAAAAGCTAAGATTTTTGGGTTTTTTTTAATGTTTTTGGCATACTTTAATTCAATAAGATTAAAAATAATGATAATAAAAGTTCTCGTCCCTCCCTCGGTTAAAGCAATTTCGGTTCAAAGACCTAGTCTTCAACTTACGACGAATTTTAAAAATCATATTTTTAACTTAATGAGATAAAGTAAATTTTTGTTTTTAAATTCACACAACTTAAATATGAAATTCAAAATTAATATTAAAAATTCACACCAAACTTAAAATTTAAAATGCATAAAATTAAAAATTCATATTTTAATAATTAAAAATTCACACCAAACTTAATTTAAAAATTCATATTATAAATTCACACCAAACTTATATTAATTTTTCTAATATTTACAATTTTAAATATATTGTTTTTACAAAGTTTACAATATTAATTTAAGATTTAAATATTAATTTTAAAAACATGGTAAAAATAAAATTAAAAATCTTTTTGGATTTTTATCCCACTTTAATCAATCAAATATTATCAAAAATATACGCCCCTCTTTTCGGTAAAGTAATTTCGGTTCCAAGACCTAATTTAACTCATGACGAATTTTTGAAATATTTTGGGTTGATTGATTAAAGATATTTATACCTTAAGAATAAACGTTAAATTTCGCAGTGATGTAATAAATTTTTGAATGATATCAATAATTTCGGTCGCCAAACCTAATTTTATTCAATACCAATTTAATACTTTATAGCGAACAAATTAGCGTTTATTATCAAAAGGTTAAAAATAAAAAAAATAAAATAAAAAACTGTACAGACTTACCTGTGAGATAGTATTCTTAGTTATATGATCTATCCCATTCATAAGATAGTCGGTTTAATTGGTTTTCCATGGCTACATAGGCGTAACCTCGAGCATTCAGTGTCTTTTCTTCTAAACATATGAACGGTCCGTCTCTGCATAAAGTAACAAATTCGGTGTTTGAATAGGTTTGATTATTTGAACATTTACCTCCATGTGACCATTTTCCGCATTTGTGACATCTTTCTAGGTGTCGTACTCTTCTTTTTGCTGCGGATTTTGATTTTCCTTTACCAAATTGTAACTTATTATCTTCGCATCTGGATTCTTTTCTAACTCCGTCCATTCTTTCTCTGATTACTGATACTATTTCACTCGGTAGTATGTCATTATTTCGTTTAGTGATCAAAGCGTGTAGCATTAGACCATGGTTTAGTTCACAGGCAGTCTTCATTTTGTAAATACCTAAAAAAATAAAAATTCAGAATGGGGGGAGAAGACTAGTTCTTTAGGGTCTGCTAGGGAAAGACCATTCGGGTTCCATTTTCGAGAACTACACGAAAACAGACAATCTAACTCTAACAGAAATACATAAACCCCCTATACTTAGTTGAAATTGCGATTAACATTATTTTCAATTGAATCATCAACAACTTGTATATCTTTGACTTTTACTTCAATCCATTTGTTGATTTCCTCCGTAACTTTCACAAATTTAACTAACATTGCCTTTTCTTTTGACGATAAATTGGATATTAATCGGTTATATAACTTAAAGTTTCCTTTAATCTTAGCATTGTGAATCCGTTTATAAAGTTTCTTCGTTGAACTGTTAAAAATGGATTCATCTAATTTCGTATCATCAACGGCATTCTTTGTGATTGGATCATCATTAAGTGTTTCTTCATCTTCCCCACACTTATGCGTTTTTATTGGTCTAACAGTTTTGGTTTGTGGAGATCTAAACTTTCGGTTCACAAAGGTGATCGATGTATCACCATCCCTAAGTGTCATTCTACCTTCTCTTACATCAATGAATGCCTCGGTGGTTGTTAAAAATGGGCGACCTAGAATTAGAGGAATATCAAGGTTTTCCTCCATATTAATCACTATAAAGTTTGCAACACAGGTCAAACTTCCCACGTTAACAAGTAAATTATCTGCTATTCCAACCGGGTGTTTAATGGTTTGATCAAATGATTGAACACCTATTTTGGTTGGTTTTAATTTACCCATGCCTAATCTTTTGTATAAGGAAAGAGGCATAATATTTGCACTTGCTCCTAAATCTGCGAGTCCATTATATACAGCACCATCATTAAGTAAGCAAGAAATGATAAATTCACCCGGGTCTCCTGCTTTAGTAAGTCGAGTTGGTTTGTAAACCTTTTTCGGGTGTTCTTTCCTTGGTTCTTTCATTTCTATTTGAATTTCTTGTTCACATTTTTCTTTGTTTCTTGGAATGGGAGGTTTGTATAGGAATTCTTCTTCATCACTCAAATTTGAATCCTCCCTATATTCCAGTTTTGATTTTTCATATGTTGTTGATAACATATTTATGTTTTCATTTTGAAGGTTTTCTTGGGTGGTGAAATTATGATTAACTTCATTGTCAACTTCCATCGGACCATGTATGTAATATTTAACTCTGTGACCATTAACTTTAAATTCAATCCCAATTGAATTTATTAATTCTATCGTTCCGTATGGGAAAACTCTTTTGACTATGAATGGTCCAGACCATCTTGATTTCAATTTTCCAGGAAATAGCTTGAATCGTGAATTGAAAAGAAGAACTCTGTCTCCTTCCTTAAATTCTTTTGAACTTCTGATTCTTTTATCATGCCATTTCTTCGTTCTTTCCTTATAGATTAATGAATTATCGTATGCTTCATGTCTTAATTCTTCTAATTCGTTTAGTTGACTTAATCGTAGACGTCCGGCTTCATGTAAATCAAGATTACATGTTTTCAAAGCCCAAAATGCTTTGTGTTCAATTTCTACTGGAAGATGACATGCTTTTCCATAAACAAGTCTAAAAGGTGTGGTTCCAATTGGAGTTTTGTAGGCTGTTCTAAAAGCCCAGAGTGCATCCTCCAATTTAATGGACCATTCCTTCGGATTTGATCCTACGGTTTTCTCTAGAATACGTTTTAAAGCTCGGTTGGTATTTTCAACTTGTCCACTTGTTTGTGGATGATATGCGGTGGAGATTTTATGAGTTACTCCATATCTTTTAAGAACTTTCTCAAGTTGATTCTTACAGAAATGAGTACCCCGATCACTTATTAAAGCTTTCGGTGTTCTAAACCTTACAAAAAGACGTTTTAAAAAGTTGACTACAACTCGTGCATTGTTAGTTGGGAGAGCTTGTGCTTCCGCCCATTTAGATACATAATCAATGGCTACGAGTATATATAGATTATTATGAGATTTTGGAAATGGACCCATAAAGTCAATACCCCAAATGTCAAATACTTCACATACTTGGATGACATTTTGTGGCATTTCATCACGTTGACTTATTTTTCCGGCCCTTTGACAAGCATCACAGGATTTGCAAAGAAGGTGTGCGTCTTTGTAAATTGTAGGCCAATAGAATCCAGCATCATAAACTTTTCTTGCTGTTAGTTGAGGCCCATAATGCCCTCCTGTTGTTCCTGTGTGACAATGGTTTAATATTTTACTAGCTTCATCTCCAAATACACATCGGCGTATTATTCCATCGGGACAACTTTTAACAGATGTGGATCTTCCCAAAAATAGTGTTTTATATCACTGAAGAATTTCTTTCATTTTTGGTACGATAATCCTTTTTCAAGGAATCCACAAACTAAGTAGTTTGCATAGTCTGCAAACCATGGGATTTCATTATAATCTATCTTCAATAGATATTCATCATGAAAGTTGTCTTGTATGGCCGATTCATTTAGAACTTCTAATTCGGAATTTTCAAGACGAGAAAGATGATCAGCGGCGAGATTTTCTGCTCCTCTTTTATCTCGGATTTCAATATCAAACTCTTGTAAGAGTAAGATCCAACGGATTAATCTTGGTTTAGCATCTTGTTTTGAAAATAGGTATCTAAGAGCAGAATGGTCGGTATAGACCACCGTTTTTGCTAGAATGAGATATGATCGAAATTTGTCAAAAGCAAAGACAATAGCAAGGAGTTCTTTTTCAGTAGTTGTATAGTTCGTTTGTGCTCCTTGTAACGTCTTACTAGCATAATATATAGGTTGAAATCGTTTTTCAATCCTTTGTCCTAAAACGGCTCCCATTATAAAAAATCACTTGCATCGCACATTAGTTCAAATGGTAGATTCCAATTTGGTGTTATCATGATCGGTGCATTAGTGAGTTTCTCTTTAAGAATATTAAAAGATTTGATACACTCATCTGAAAAGATGAATGGAGCATCCTTTTCTAGGAGTATATTCATAGGAGTGGCAATTTTTGAAAAATCTTTTATGAAACGTCGGTAAAAACCGGCATGCCCTAGAAAACTCCTAACTCCTCTAACATTGGTGGGATGTGGAAGTTTAGCAATTACATCTACTTTAGATCTATCCACTTCAATTCCTTCTTTTGAAATTTTATGACCAAGAACGATGCCTTCTTTAACCATGAAATGGCATTTCTCCCAATTAAGAACTAGATTTGATTGTTCACATCTAATAAGCATTCGTTCAAGATTAACTAGACATGATTCAAATGTATCACCGAAGACTGAAAAGTCATCCATGAAAACTTCCATGCATTCTTCTATCATGTCATGAAAAATTGCCATCATACACCTTTGAAAGGTTGCAGGGGCATTACAAAGTCCAAATGGCATGCGTTTGTAAGCAAAAGTACCATAAGGGCACGTGAATGTGGTTTTCTCTTGATCTTCGGGTGCTATTGGAATTTGAAAATATCCGGAAAATCCATCTAGAAAACAATAGTAACTATTTCCGGCTAATCTTTCCAACATTTGATCAATGAAAGGTAAGGGAAAGTGATCTTTTCTGGTGGCGTCATTTAATTTTCTATAATCAATACACACATGCCATCCTGTTACAGTCCTAGTAGGAATAAGCTCATTTTTCTCATTTGTAATGACAGTCATGCCACCCTTCTTAGGCACGCATTGAACTGGGCTTACCCATGGACTATCAGAAATTGGATAACTTAGACCTGCATCTAGCAGTTTAATAATCTCTTTCTTAACTACATCTTGCATATTAGGATTTAGTCTTCGTTGGCGTTGCACATACGTTTTATGACCTTCTTCCATAAGGATTTTATGTGTGCAATACGAAGGACTTATTCCTTTAATATCATGAATCTTCCATGCAATTGCTGGTTTATGAGCTTTCAACACAGAAATGAGTTGTGATTTCTCATTTTCAGTAAGAGAAGACGATATTATTACAGGTAATTCAGATTCACCATGTAAATAAGCGTATTCCAAATGGTTTGGAAGTGGCTTTAACTCTAATTTCGGAGGTTCTTCTATCGATGATTTGTATCGATATCTATCTTCTTCTTTTAGCATTTGAATTTCTTCTGTTGTTGGTTCATATCCATTAGCTATAAGTGTAGCTAACATTTCAGCTTCATCAATTGGTTCATTACCTTCTCCTAAAGAACATTCTCCTGTTCCTTGTAATTCTGGAAATTCTTCTAATAATTCTGCATGTGCATCTATAGTTTGAATATAATAACATGTATCATCTGCAGATTGTGGTTGTTGCATTGCTCTATCAACTGAAAAGGTAACACTCTCATCCTCTATACTTAGGGTCAATTTCTTACCGAACACGTCTATCATTGCTTTAGCCGTGTTTAAGAATGGTCTTCCTAATATGAGAGGAACTTGAGAATCTTCTTCCATGTCCAGAACAACAAAATCTACTGGAAATACTAAAGTACCAACTTTAACTAGCATGTTCTCCATTATCCCTCTAGGATATTTTATTGATCTATCGGCTAGTTGTATGCTTATTCTGGTTGGTTTCAATTCTCCAAGGTCTAGTTTAGCGTATAGTGAATACGGCATTAGATTTATACTAGCACCTAAGTCTGCCAATGCTTCTATTGAACTAAGACTTCCCAGAAAACATGGAATTGTGAAACTTCCTGGATCAGATAGTTTTTCTGGTATCTTATTCAACAGCACTGCTGAACAATTAGCATTCATAGTAACAGCCGAGAGTTCTTCTATTTTCTTTCTATTTGAGATTAGATCTTTCAAGAATTTAGCATATCTAGGCATTCCTGAAATTACATCAATGAAAGGAAGATTTACATTTATCTGTTTAAACATATCCAAGAATTTGGATTGCTCGGCTTCAAGTTTCTCTTTCTTCATTTTACTCGGGTAAGGAAGTGGTGGTTGGTATGGTTTAACATAAGGTTTAGCCTTAACTGTGTTATCTTCATTAACCTTTTCAACTACCGGTTCTTTTTCCTTATCTTGATCAGGTTGTGGTTCTTGTGGAGTAGGAATAGCTTCATCAGAAGTTACAGGTATTTCAGGTGGTTTAAGTGTTGTACCACTTCTTGTGGTAATAGCTTTAGCTGTTTCATTCCGGGGGTTAGCATTTGTATCACTAGGTAGACTTCCCGGTTTTCTTTCACCTATTAACCTTGCTAGGTTACTTACTTCTTGTTCCAGATTTTGAATAGAAGCTTGTTGATTTCTAAATGCTTGAGCATTTTGTTCATTGGTTTGTTTTTGAGAAGTTAAAAACTGCGTTTGAGTTTCAACTAGCTTCGTAATCATATCTTCTAAATTCGGCTTTTTATCATCGGTTTGTTGTGGTGGTTTGTTTTGAAAATTAGGTCTTTGCTGATTATAAGTATTATTGGATACTTGTTGATTGCTAGGACCTTGTTGGTTGTTGTATGGAATATTTCGGTTATAGTTCTGGTTTTGATTGTAAATAGGTCTTGGCGGTTGATAATTATTCTGATAATTATTTCCAGGCCTTTGGTTTATGTATGAAATATTCTCTCTTTGTTCCATTGTTAATTCAATACTGAGACAATCTTTTGTCAAATGTGGTCCTCCACACTGCTCACAACTAATTCGTATTGAGTGAATATCTTTAGTCATCTTTTCCATTCGTCTCTCGACAGCATCTATCTTTGCGGAAATGGAATCTAAGTCATGGCTAGAATCGGCTCTAGCTGCTTTAGATGATCTAACGATATCTTTTTCTTGGTGCCACTCATGTGAGTGGGAAGCAGTGTTATCAATAATTTTGTAAGCATCAGTTTTGGTTTTCTTCATAATAGAACCACCAGCTGCTATATCTATGTCTTTCCTTGTAGTGATGTCGCATCCTTGGTAGAATATTTGTACTATTTGACAGGTGTCTAAACCATGTTGCGGACATCCTCTTAACAACTTTCCATATCTTGTCCACGCCTCATATAGAGTTTCATTTGGTTTCTGTGTGAACGTAACAATTTCTGCTTGAAGTCTTACGGCTTTAGATGCAGGAAAGAATTGTTTAAGAAATTTGTCAACTAAAACATCACATGTATCGATCGCCCCTTCAGGTAACGATTCCAACCAATCTTTGGCTTCTCCCTTTAAAATCCAGGGAAATAACATGAGATATATCTGTTCATCCTCCACTTCTCGGATTTTAAATAGTGTGCAGATCCTATTAAAGGTACGTAAATGTTCATTTGGATCTTCCTTCGGCGCACCACTAAATTGGCATTGATTTGTCACCATGTGTAGAATTTGTCCTTTGATTTCATAATCTGGCGCATTAATGTCTGGATGAGTAATTGCGTGACCTTGGCCAGTGCGTTTAGCTCTCATTCGGTCTTCCATACTTAAAGATTCCAGATTCTCCATAATTGAATTTGTTGAATCGGAATCACTAGAGGATTCTGATTTAATGGTTCGTTCCTCAACAATCTCTGTTTGAATGATTGGTGGTTCCGAAGGAAAGTTTAGTGGTTCAGGATCTACGAATCGTTCCTGAATATTCTCTGGATTCTCAATTGTGAGGTCGGGTTCAAAAAATGGATTATCGGAAATTTGAACTGAAGTACTTGGTCGAATGGATGACGATTCTAAAGAAAAATCAACGGCAGTAATATTTGCTAAATGTCTTGATCTAGTTATAGGTGGTGAACGTACAAAAGGTGGTGAACGTCTTGCTCGGTGCATTCATTGAATATCCTATTAGTTTTTAAAAGGAAAGAAAAATTATAATAAGTTATCCAATCAATAGACTTTTCTAATTTTGCCCACGTTTCGAATAGCCAAAAGATGCAGCAGAGGGGCAGAATTCGTTTGGTCTCAATATAATTGAGGACTGTTTGGCTCCAATAACCCGGTCCACGTACAAATCCAACTATTACTACGAACCAGAAAATTTTGATGTCTATCAATTTAACCACTTAAAATAAATTTTCGTAATTTTAAGAAAATTAGATAAGAAGTAGAATAAAAATCTATGTCCTAAAACTAGAAAAGCGAGAAATAAGAAAGAAAAAGAGTTCGTCGGAAAAAGGTCGAAAAAGAAAAATGGTTGAAAAATAAAAGGTGACGGAAAAATAAAAGAAACTTATAAAACTTAAAAATACTTTACTAACCTAACCTTATTACTACAACTAACTTAAAATTATAATCGCAAATTGAGATTACTAATTGGAATGATAATTGATACATAGGTAAAAGTCGTCTAAAAATATTAAAGCTTACAGGAAAACTAAATCCCAAATGGAAATAACTTAAAAAGAAACTAAAACTTAAAAAGGCGTCGCAAAATTCTAAAGCACCTAAGTCTTAGTCTAAAGAAAAAGCACTTAAAGAATTCTACGGCAAAGCCTAAAAATCTAGAAGTAAAAATAACTATGGCAAAAACTGAGTTCAAAACTAAAAACTAGCTAAAAATACAAATATTACGCTAAAACGATTAAAAAGGGACAAAATATAAAAATATACAAAAAGTTGTAAAAAGTACAATTTTTATAAAAATATTATTTTTATATTATTTATTTATTAAAACTACTAATTTTATAAATTAATTAAACTAATTAATACTAAATACATAAATTAAATAAAAAGTAAAAGTTAAAATAAAACTAATTATAATAATAATAATAATTAGGGTTAAATAATAATAATAATTAATAATTACCCGTAATTAATGCTGAATTAGGGTTCTGTCAGCGTGTCAGGGAAACTCCGCGAGTTGCGATATTCGAAGCTGCAAACCCCGCGAGTCGCGGGGTTTCAAAATTCAACTGACAGGTTAAAAATTCGACGCGTTTTTTTTTTTTATATTATATTAGCGTTGCGCTTCCGGCGTTTAGGTAGCTCCCCGGCAGCGGCGCCAAAAATACTTGATAGTTAAAGCTAAGGGGTATAAAATACTATTAAATTTTACTAGAAATACTATTAAATACGATACATTTTTACACAAGATATTTATTTATTTATAGAATGGATATACTTAAACCTTGCTACAACACTTATAAGCAGTGTACCTAATCGTACAGTAGTGTAGTTTTTAGTAAGTCCGGTTAGTTCCACAGGGAATCTTTTTAAACAAAGCTTAACGCTATATTAGTTTACTTTTATAAAAATACAAATATATATATAAGTAATATTATTATTATAAAGGGGGGTTTTTACCGTTTAATGACCGGTTTGTCGATTTTAAAACTTTAGTCGCAGTTAAAACCAAATATAAAATAATAAATACAAGACTTAATTTAAAGCGTAAAGTAAATAACGATAATGAAATTGCGAATAATAAAAGTGCGATAAAATAAACTTGCGATAATTAAAAAGTACAATAATTAAAAGTGCAATTAAATACAATAACAATAAAAATGCGATAATTAGAAGTGCAATTAAATATAAAATAAAGGAAATTAAATATGAAATAAAAGAATTATGCTTATTTAAACTTCCGTAATCATGATGTTTGACGTGTTGATTTTAAGCCCATGGGTTAATTGTCCTTTGTCCTGGATTATTTAATATGTCCATACGGATTTGTCCATAATAGTCCATCAGTCATAAATATAAAGAGCGAAAGCCTTCGTCAAATTATTCTTATTCCCGAATTCAAATATTCCAACTAATTGGGGATTCGAATTGTAACAAGGTTTTAATACTTTGTTTAATGAATACACCAGGTTATCGACTGCATGTAAACCAAGGTTTTACTACTTTGTTAACAATTACACCAATTACCCTTGAATGTAATTCACCCCTGTTTCAACAAGTCTATTAACTATTAATCCAGTTCCGTGTCCGGTAAAATGAATAATTATTGGTATTTATAGATATCCCGCCCACCGTACCCAGTCAAGCGTATGTGGTTATATATAAATACGTCGAATTATAAGTTTGTATATTAAATTAACAAGGTATTGTTTAGTTAATATAAAACCCATTAATAACCCATAGTCTAATTTTCACAAGTGTCGTTCTTTTATCCAAACCCCAATTATGGTACAAAGCCCAATTAACCAATTTTAGTAATTAGCCCAACATCATGATTACTTCGGATTAAATAAGCATAATAATAACTTAGCTACGAGACATTAATATAAAAAGGTTGAACATAACTTACAATGATTAAAAATAGCGTAGCGTTACACTGACAGAATTTCGACTTACACCCTTACAACATTCGCTAACATACCCTTATTATTAGAATTATAATTAAAATTAAAATATAAATTATAAATATATATATATATATATATATATATATATATATATATATATATATATATATATATATATATATATATATTTTACGATCAAACTCCGCGAGTCGCGGAGTTTGCTTTTACAGCTCACACGAGTTTGGCTCTTTGTTTACCGACGGTTTTATAAATAAATATAATATATTAAATAATTATAAGAATTATTTAAATATTATATTATATTTATGTGCATAGTTGACTTGTAATTTTTAGTCCGTTGCGTCGAGCGTTGAGAGTTTACTCATGTCCCGGTTCCGGATTTTCGAACGTCCTTGCGTACAATTTTATATTTTGTATTTTACGTTTTGAATCTTGTACTCTTGTAATTTCGAGACGTTTCTTATCAATAATTGGAACCTCTTTGATTGTCTTTTGTACTTTTGAACTTTTTGGTCGTTTGCGTCTTCAATTCGTCGAATCTGTCTTTTGTCTTCACCTTTTATTATTTAAACGAATATCACTTGTAAATAGAACAATTGCAACTAAAAGCTTGTCTTTCTTGAGGAATAATGCTATGAAATATATGTTCGTTTTTAGCATTATCAGAGGTGTTGACGTATCTTCTGGAAATAAATGCGGGTATTTCTTCTTCATCTGATCTTCACGCTCCCAGGTGAACTCGGGTCCTCTACGAGCATTCCATCGAACCTTAACAATCGGTATCTTGTTTTGTTTAAGCCTCTTAACCTCACGATCCATTATTTCGAAGGGTTCTTCAATGAATTGAAGTTTTTCATTGATTTGGATTTCGTCCAACGGAATAGTGAGATCTTCTTTAGCAAAACATTTCTTCAAATTTGAGACGTGGAAAGTGTTATGTACAGCCGCGAGTTGTTGAGGTAGCTCCAGTTGGTAAGCTACTGGTCCGACACGATCTATAATCTTGAATGGTCCAATGTACCTTGGATTTAGTTTCCTCCGTTTACCAAATCGAACAACGCCTTTCCAAGGTGAAACCTTAAGCATGACCATTTCTCCAATTTCAAACTCTATATCTTTTCTTTTACTGTCCGCTTAGCTCTTTTGTCGACTCTGGGCGGTTTTCAATCTTTGTTGAATTTGGATGATTTTCTCGGTAGTTTCTTGTATTATCTCCGGACCCGTAATCTGTCTATCCCCCACTTCACTCCAACAAATCGGGGACCTGCACTTTCTACCATAAAGTGCTTCAAACGGCGCCATCTCAATGCTTGAATGGT
Organism: Rutidosis leptorrhynchoides; assembly: GCF_046630445.1. NCBI lineage: Eukaryota > Viridiplantae > Streptophyta > Magnoliopsida > Asterales > Asteraceae > Rutidosis > Rutidosis leptorrhynchoides. The sequence continues at coordinate 559,982,339 of NC_092336.1, read as the reverse complement.
AGCTGTTGTTGTAGGAAAATTCTGCTAATGGTAGATGTCGATACCAACTGTTTCCGAAATCAATAACACAAGCTCGTAGCATATCTTCAAGCGTTTGTATCGTCCTTTCGCTCTGCCCATTAGTTTGTGGATGATAGGCAGTACTCATGTCTAGACGAGTTCCCAATGCTTGCTGTAATGTCTGCCAGAATCTTGAAATAAATCTGCCATCCCTATCAGAGATAATTGAGATTGGTATTCCATGTCTGGAGACGACTTCCTTCAAATACAGTCGTGCTAACTTCTCTATCTTGTCAACTATTACCCAAATAGTATCATAACCACTTGCAGTCCTTGGAAATTTAGTAATGAAATCCATGGTAATGCTTTCCCATTTTCATTCCGAGATTTCAGGTTGTTGTAGTAGACCTGATGGTTTCTGATGTTCAGCTTTGACCTTAGAACACGTCAAACATTCTCCTACATATTTAGCAATATCGGCTTTCATACCTGGTCACCAAAAATGTTTCTTAAGATCCTTGTACATCTTCCCCGTTCCAGGATGTATTGAGTATCTGGTTTTATGAGCTTCTCTAAGTGCCATTTCTCTCATATCTCCAAATTTTGGTACCCAAATTCTTTCAGCCCTATACCGGGTTCCGTCTTCCCGAATATTAAGATGCTTCTCCGATCCTTTGGGTATTTCATCCTTTAAATTTCCCTCTTTTAAAACTCCTTGTTGCGCCTCCTTTATTTGAGTAGTAAGGTTAGTGTGAATCATTATATTCATAGATTTTACTCGAATGGTTCTCTGTCCTTTCTGCTCAAGGCGTCGGCTACCACATTTGCCTTCCCCGGGTGGTAACGAATCTCAAAGTTGTAATCATTCAATAATTCAATCCACCTACGCTGCCTCATATGTAGTGACCCGAACTTTTCCATGTTTATATATATTAATTGAGATTGATGTTTACATGATTAAATGTTTCCAACATGTTAAGCAATCAAACTTGTTAAGACTTGATTAATTGAAATAGGTTTCATATAGACAATTGACCACCCAAGTTGACCGGTGATTCACGAACGTTAAAACTTGTAAAAAAACTATATGATGACATATATATGGTTATATATATAGTTAACATGATATTATGATAAGTAAACATATCATTAATTATATTAACAATGAACTACATATGTAAAAACAAGACTACTAACTTAATGATTTTGAAACGAGACATATATGTAACGTTTATCGTTGTAACGACATTTAATGTATATATATCATATTAAGAGATATTCGTACATCATAATATCATGATAATATAATAATTTAAAATCTCTTTTGTTATTATAAACATTGGGTTAACAACATTTAACAAGATCGTTAACCTAAAGGTTTCAAAACAACACTTACATGTAACGACTAACGATGACTTAACGACTCAGTTAAAATGTATATACATGTAGTGTTTTAATATGTATTTATACACTTTTGAAAGACTTCAATACACTTATCAAAATACTTCTACTTAACAAAAATGCTTACAATTACATTCTCGTTCAGTTTCATCAACAATTCTACTCGTATGCACCCGTATTCGTACTCGTACAATACACAGCTTTTAGATGTATGTACTATTGGTATATACACTCCAATGATCAGCTCTTAGCAGCCCATGTGAGTCACCTAACACATGTGGGAACCATCATTTGGCAACTAGCATGAAATATCTCATAAGATTACAAAAATATGAGTAATCATTCATGACTTATTTACATGAAAACAAAATTACATATCCTTTATATCTAATCCATACACCAACGACCAAAAACACCTACAAACACTTTCATTCTTCAATTTTCTTCATCTAATTGAACTCTCTCAAGTTCTATCTTCAAGTTCTAAGTGTTCTTCATAAATTCCAAAAGTTCTAGTTTCATAAAATCAAGAATACTTTCAAGTTTGCTAGCTCACTTCCAATCTTGTAAGGTGATCATCCAACCTCAAGAAATCTTTGTTTCTTACAGTAGGTTATCATTCTAATACAAGGTAATAATCATATCCAAACTTTGGTTCAATTTCTATAACTATAACAATCTTATTTCAAGTGATGATCTTACTTGAACTTGTTTTCGTGTCATGATTTTGCTTCAAGAACTTTGAGCCATCCAAGGATCCATTGAAGCTAGATCCATTTTTCTCTTTTCCAGTAGGTTCATCCAAGGAACTTAAGGTAGTAATGATGTTCATAACATCATTCGATTCATACATATAAAGCTATCTTATTCGAAGGTTTAAACTTGTAATCACTAGAACATAGTTTAGTTAATTCTAAACTTGTTCGCAAAGAAAAGTTAATCCTTCTAACTTGACTTTTAAAATCAACTAAACACATGTTCTATATCTATATGATATGCTAACTTAATGATTTAAAACCTGGAAACACGAAAAACACCGTAAAACCGGATTTACGCCGTCGTAGTAACACCGCGGGCTGTTTTGGGTTAGTTAATTAAAAACTATGATAAACTTTGATTTAAAAGTTGTTATTCTGAGAAAATGATTTTTATTATGAACATGAAACTATATCCAAAAATTATGGTTAAACTCAAAGTGGAAGTATGTTTTCTAAAATGGTCATCTAGACGTCGTTCTTTCGACTGAAATGACTACCTTTACAAAAACGACTTGTAACTTATTTTTCCGACTAGAAACCTATACTTTTTTTGTTTAGATTCATAAAATAGAGTTCAATATGAAACCATAGCAATTTGATTCACTCAAAACGGATTTAAAATGAAGAAGTTATGGGTAAAACAAGATTGGATAATTTTTCTCATTTTAGCTACGTGAAAATTGGTAACAAATCTATTCCAACCATAACTTAATCAACTTGTATTATATATTATGTAATCTTGAGATACCATAGACACGTATACAATGTTTCGACCTATCATGTCGACACATCTATATATATTTCGGAACAACCATAGACACTCTATATGTGAATGTTGGAGTTAGCTATACAGGGTTGAGGTTGATTCCAAAATATATATAGTTTGAGTTGTGATCAATACTGAGATACGTATACACTGGGTCGTGGATTGATTCAAGATAATATTTATCGATTTATTTCTGTACATCTAACTGTGGACAACTAGTTGTAGGTTACTAACGAGGACAGCTGACTTAATAAACTTAAAACATCAAAATATATTAAAAGTGTTGTAAATATATTTTGAACATACTTTGATATATATGTATATATTGTTATAGGTTCGTGAATCAACCAGTGGCCAAGTCTTACTTCCTGACGAAGTAAAAATCTGTGAAAGTGAGTTATAGTCCCACTTTTAAAATCTAATATTTTTGGGATGAGAATACATGCAGGTTTTATAAATGATTTACAAAATAGACACAAGTACGTGAAACTACATTCTATGGTTGAATTATCGAAATCGAATATGCCCCTTTTTATTAAGTCTGGTAATCTAAGAATTAGGGAACAGACACCCTAATTGACGCGAATCCTAAAGATAGATCTATTGGGCCTAACAAACCCCATCCAAAGTACCGGATGCTTTAGTACTTCGAAATTTATATCATATCCGAAGGGTGTCCCGGAATGATGGGGATATTCTTATATATGCATCTTGTTATTGTCGGTTACCAGGTGTTCACCATATGAATGATTTTTATCTCTATGTATGGGATGTGTATTGAAATATGAAATCTTGTGGTCTATTGTTACGATTTGATATATATAGGTTAAACCTATAACTCACCAACATTTTTGTTGACGTTTAAAGCATGTTTATTCTCAGGTGAATATTAAGAGCTTCCGCTGTTGCATACTAAAATAAGGACAAGATTTGGAGTCCATGCTTGTATGATATTGTGTAAAAACTGCATTCAAGAAACTTATTTTGTTGTAACATATTTGTATTGTAAACCATTATGTAATGGTCGTGTGTAAACAGGATATTTTAGATTATCATTATTTGATAATCTACGTAAAGCTTTTTAAACCTTTATTGATGAAATAAAGGTTATGGTTTATTTTAAAATGAATGCAGTCTTTGAAAAACGTCTCATATAGAGGTCAAAACCTCGCAACGAAATCAATTAATATGGAACGTTTTTAATCAATAAGAACGGGACATTTCAGTTGGTATCAGAGCGTTGGTCTTAGAGAACCAGAAAATTTGCATTAGTGTGTCTTATCGAGTTTGTTAGGATGCATTAGTGAGTCTGGACTTCGACCGTGTTTTCTTTAAAAATGATTGCTTAACATTTTTGTTGGAAACTATATATTTTTAACATATGAATATTATGTGATATATTAATCTCTTAACGTGTTTGATATTATGTGATAGATGTCTACCTCTAGAACAAGTCCCATTGACTCACCTAATAATAATGAAGAGTCAAATGTAAATTGGAATGATTTGTGGACTGATTCACAAGTTCCCGAAGAGGAACCGGAAGAAGAGTCGGAACCGGAAGAAGAATCGGAACCGGAAGAAGAATCGGAGCCGGATGAAGAAATAGAACCGGTGGGGGAAATAATAAAACGGTTAAGTAAAAGAAAATCCTCAACCAACCGACCAAAGTTAATTATGGTCAATGGTGTTTCCGCCAAGGAAGCAAAATATTGGGAGGATTACCAATTCTCCGATGAATCGGATTCCGATGAGAATTCCGATGATGTTATAGAAATTACCCCAACTGAATTTAAAAAGGCAAAAGAAAATAATAAGGGAAAGGGCATAAAAATAGAGAAATCTAATTCCAACCCCGATGAACTTTATATGTATCGTCAACCCCCGAAGTCCTTAAGTTGTAACAATGACCCGGGAACCTCTAAACCACCAGGTTTTTCTAAACCAATGTGGACAACGACGGCTCGTATTAGGGGAACATCATATATCCCTAGAAACTTGGCAAAACGAACCAAAACCGAAGAAGAAGAAACGAGCGAGTCGGAATAAGATAGTTGTATTCGTGTGGTGTAATATATGGAATATAGTGTTCTTATGCTTTATGATATATGTAAAAATTGCTTGTATTAATAAGTATTTTTTTTATGAATCTAACTCTTGTCTATTTTACAGTTTAAAAACACAAAATGGATAGACAACCCAATATTTTAAGAGACCTACCCGGAGACATGATTGATGAAATCTTGTCTAGAGTCGGCCAGAATTCTTCGGCACAACTATTTAAGGCGAGATCAGTTTGTAAGACATTCGAAGAACGTTCCAAGAATGTCTTGGTTTATAAGAGACTTTCGTTTGAAAGATGGGGGATATCACATTGGGAAACCCATAAGTTACGATGTGTTTACTTTGACGCATATATTGCGGGGAACCCAAATGCTATTTTACGCAACGGGTTAAGAAATTATTTTGACTCAATATATCCGAATATTGGACTTCGTGATTTAGAAAAAGCGGCTAACATGCAACATAAAGAAGCATGTTATGCTTACGGATTAGTAATGTTCGCTTCTCACCAAAGTGAGAACAAGAACATCGGGCTACAACTATTAAACAAAACGTTTCCACAAGTGACGGAGTCGGTAATTGGGGTAAGAAATGAGGTTTTTAGATTATTACGGGACTGTTGGACATTACGTAACCCTCGTCCCTTTGATGACGTTACAACACGCTGTCTTATCAACGGCCATAACGGTTATGTTGCACAAGACCAAGGATGGGAAGTAGTCCTAGTAAAACCAGAATGCATGACTTGTTTCTGGACGTATGAATTACGTGTCTTTATTGCCTTTGCTGAACGACTTGTGTACTAGCTAGAATTGTCTTCACAACTATCTTGTATCAAAGTTATTGTGTGCTATATTTCATGCTTTATGTAAAATAAGCGGTATTGTAAGTTTGTAAAATATTGTATAAAAGTTTGAACGCGAAATATTATTATAATCAGTTTTTCATATAGAATTGTAGTAGTTGAATTGTATATTAGCTACTAAGTATGAACTTAACGGGTAGGTACTACCCGAATTTAAACTTATAAAATGCTAATATGAAGAAAAAGCTTTTATAAATGAGTTCATATTATGCTACGAAATACTATTAACTACTCTTAATATTCTGTATGATTAACTTGTTCCATTTAACTATTTTGAAGGAAATGGCACCGACTACTCGACACACCGTGAATATGAATGAAGAGGAATTCCGTACTTTTCTAGCTTCAAACATAGCTGCAGTACAGGCTGCGCTACATACCAACAATAACCTTGGATCTAGCAGTACAGGAAATCGTGTAGGATGCACCTACAAAGAATTCACTGCCTGCAAACCTTTGGAATTTGATGGAACCGAAGGACCGATCGGATTGAAACGGTGGACCGAGAAGGTTGAATCGGTGTTTGCCATAAGTAAGTGTACTGAAGAGGACAAAGTGAAGTACGCTACGCATACCTTCACAGGTTCTGCGTTAACATGGTGGAATACCTATCTAGAGCACGTGGGACAAGACGATGCGTACGCACTACCGTGGTCAGCATTCAAGCACTTGATGAACGAGAAGTACCGTCCCAGAACCGAGGTCAATAAGCTCAAGACAGAACTTAGAGGGTTACGAACCCAAGGATTTGATATTACCACGTACGAAAGACGATTCACAGAATTGTGCTTATTGTGTCCGGGAGCATTCGAAGATGAGGAAGAGAAGATCGACGCGTTTGTGAAAGGATTACCGGAAAGAATCCAAGAAGATATAAGTTCACACGAGCCCGCCTCCATACAACAGGCATGTAGAATGGCTCACAAACTAGTGAACCAGATTGAAGAAAGAATTAAAGAACAGACTGCTGAAGAGGCCAATGTGAAGCAAGTCAAAAGAAAGTGGGAGGAAAACGGTGATAAGAATCACCAATACAACAACAACAACAATTACAACAATAATCGCAACAATTATCCCAACAATCGCAACATCAATCGCAACTACAACAAACGGCCCAACAACAACAACAACAACAACAACAACAACAGCAACTACAACAATCATCCCAACAACAATAATAACCGCAACAACAACAACAATCAGAAGCAACTATGCCAAAGGTGTGAAAAGAATCACTCGGGCTTCTGCACCAAATTTTGCAACAAGTGTAAAAGAAATGGTCATAGCGCGGCGAAGTGTGAGGTCTACGGACCAGGGGTTAATAGAACGAAAGGAACAAATGGTGTCGGAACGAGTAATGGCGGAGCAAGTAGTGTCGGAGCAAGTTATGCCAATGTAGTTTGTTATAAATGTGGAAAACCAGGCCACATTATTAGAAATTGCCCGAACCAGGAGAACACGAATGGACAAGGCCGTGGAAGAGTTTTCAATATTAATGCGGTAGAGGCACAGGAAGACCCGGAGCTTGTTACGGGTACGTTTCTTATTGACAATAAATCTGCTTACGTTTTATTTGATTCGGGTGCGGATAGAAGCTATATGAGTAGAGATTTTTGTGCTAAATTAAGTTGTCCATTGACGCCTTTGGATAGTAAATTTTTACTCGAATTAGCAAATGGTAAATTAATTTCAGCAGATAATATATGTCGGAATCGAGAAATTAAACTGGTTAGCGAAACATTTAAGATTGATTTGATACCAGTAGAGTTAGGGAGTTTTGATGTGATAATCGGTATGGACTGGTTGAAAGAAGTGAAAGCGGAGATCGTTTGTTACAAAAATGCAATTCGCATTATACGAGAAAAAGGAAAACCCTTAATGGTGTACGGAGAAAAGGGCAACACGAACCTACATCTTATTAGTAATTTGAAGGCACAAAAACTAATAAGAAAAGGTTGCTATGCTGTTCTAGCACACGTCGAGAAAGTACAAACTGAAGAAAAGAGCATCAATGATGTTCCCATTGCAAAAGAATTTCCCGATGTATTTCCGAAAGAATTACCGGGATTACCCCCACATCGATCCGTTGAATTTCAAATAGATCTTGTACCAGGAGCTGCACCAATAGCTCGTGCTCCTTACAGACTCGCACCCAGCGAGATGAAAGAACTGCAAAGCCAATTACAAGAACTTTTAGAGCGTGGTTTCATTCGACCAAGCACATCACCGTGGGGAGCTCCTGTTTTGTTTGTCAAGAAGAAAGATGGTACATTCAGGTTGTGTATCGACTACCGAGAGTTGAACAAACTTACCATCAAGAACCGCTACCCACTACCGAGAATCGACGACTTATTTGATCAACTACAAGGCTCGTCTGTTTATTCAAAGATTGACTTACGTTCCGGGTATCATCAAATGCGGGTGAAAGAAGATGATATTCCAAAGACTGCTTTCAGAACACGTTACGGTCATTACGAGTTTATGGTCATGCCGTTTGGTTTAACTAATGCACCAGCTGTGTTCATGGACCTTATGAACCGAGTGTGTGGACCATACCTTGACAAGTTTGTCATTGTTTTCATTGATGACATACTTATTTACTCAAAGAATGACCAAGAACACGGTGAACATTTGAGAAAGGTATTAGAAGTATTGAGGAAGGAAGAATTGTACGCTAAGTTTTCAAAGTGTGCATTTTTGTTGGAAGAAGTTCAATTCCTCGGTCACATAGTGAACAAAGAAGGTATTAAGGTGGATCCGGCAAAGATAGAAACTGTTGAAAAGTGGGAAACCCCGAAAACTCCGAAACACATACGCCAGTTTTTAGGACTAGCTGGTTACTACAGAAGGTTCATCCAAGACTTTTCCAGAATAGCAAAACCCTTGACTGCATTAACGCATAAAGGGAAGAAATTTGAATGGAATGATGAACAAGAGAAAGCGTTTCAGTTATTGAAGAAAAAGCTAACTACGGCACCTATATTGTCATTGCCTGAAGGGAATGATGATTTCGTGATTTATTGCGATGCATCAAAGCAAGGTCTCGGTTGTGTATTAATGCAACGAACGAAGGTGATTGCTTATGCGTCTAGACAATTGAAGATTCACGAACAAAATTATACGACGCATGATTTGGAATTAGGCGCGGTTGTTTTTGCATTAAAGACTTGGAGGCACTACTTATATGGGGTCAAAAGTATTATATATACCGACCACAAAAGTCTTCAACACATATTTAATCAGAAACAACTGAATATGAGGCAGCGTAGGTGGATTGAATTATTGAATGATTACGACTTTGAGATTCGTTACCACCCGGGGAAGGCAAATGTGGTAGCCGATGCCTTGAGCAGGAAGGACAGAGAACCCATTCGAGTAAAATCTATGAATATAATGATTCATAATAACATTACTACTCAAATAAAGGAGGCGCAACAAGGAGTTTTAAAAGAGGGAAATTTAAAGGATGAAATACCCAAAGGATCGGAGAAGCATCTTAATATTCGGGAAGACGGAACCCGGTATAGGGCTGAAAGGATTTGGGTACCAAAATTTGGAGATATGAGAGAAATGGTACTTAGAGAAGCTCATAAAACCAGATACTCAATACATCCTGGAACGGGGAAGATGTACAAGGATCTCAAGAAACATTTTTGGTGGCCGGGTATGAAAGCCGATGTTGCTAAATACGTAGGAGAATGTTTGACGTGTTCTAAGGTCAAAGCTGAGCATCAGAAACCATCAGGTCTACTTCAACAACCCGAAATCCCGGAATGGAAATGGGAAAACATTACCATGGATTTCATCACTAAATTGCCAAGGACTGCAAGTGGTTTTGATACTATTTGGGTAATAGTTGATCGTCTCACCAAATCAGCACACTTCCTACCAATAAGAGAAGATGACAAGATGGAGAAGTTAGCACGACTGTATTTGAAGGAAGTCGTCTCCAGACATGGAATACCAATCTCTATTATCTCTGATAGGGATGGCAGATTTATTTCAAGATTCTGGCAGACATTACAGCAAGCATTAGGAACTCGTCTAGACATGAGTACTGCCTATCATCCACAAACTGATGGGCAGAGCGAAAGGACGATACAAACGCTTGAAGACATGCTACGAGCATGTGTTATTGATTTCGGAAACAGTTGGGATCGACATCTACCGTTAGCAGAATTTTCCTACAACAACAGCTACCATTCAAGCATTGAGATGGCGCCGTTTGAAGCACTTTATGGTAGAAAGTGCAGGTCTCCGATTTGTTGGAGTGAAGTGGGGGATAGACAGATTACGGGTCCGGAGATTATACAAGAAACTACCGAGAAGATCATCCAAATTCAACAACGGTTGAAAACCGCCCAAAGTCGACAAAAGAGCTACGCTGACATTAAAAGAAAAGATATAGAATTTGAAATTGGAGAGATGGTCATGCTTAAAGTTGCACCTTGGAAAGGCGTTGTTCGATTTGGTAAACGAGGGAAATTAAATCCAAGGTATATTGGACCATTCAAGATTATTGATCGTGTCGGACCAGTAGCTTACCGACTTGAGTTACCTCAACAACTCGCGGCTGTACATAACACTTTCCACGTCTCGAATTTGAAGAAATGTTTTGCTAAAGAAGATCTCACTATTCCGTTAGATGAAATCCAAATCAACGAAAAACTTCAATTCATCGAAGAACCCGTCGAAATAATGGATCGTGAGGTTAAAAGACTTAAGCAAAACAAGATACCAATTGTTAAGGTTCGATGGAATGCTCGTAGAGGACCCGAGTTCACCTGGGAGCGTGAAGATCAGATGAAGAAGAAATACCCGCATCTATTTCCAGAAGATTCGTCAACACCTTCAACAGCTTAAAATTTCGGGACGAAATTTATTTAACGGGTAGGTACTGTAGTGACCCGAACTTTTCCATGTTTATATATATTAATTGAGATTGATGTTTACATGATTAAATGTTTCCAACATGTTAAGCAATCAAACTTGTTAAGACTTGATTAATTGAAATAGGTTTCATATAGACAATTGACCACCCAAGTTGACCGGTGATTCACGAACGTTAAAACTTGTAAAAAAACTATATGATGACATATATATGGTTATATATATAGTTAACATGATATTATGATAAGTAAACATATCATTAATTATATTAACAATGAACTACATATGTAAAAACAAGACTACTAACTTAATGATTTTGAAACGAGACATATATGTAACGTTTATCGTTGTAACGACATTTAATGTATATATATCATATTAAGAGATATTCGTACATCATAATATCATGATAATATAATAATTTAAAATCTCTTTTGTTATTATAAACATTGGGTTAACAACATTTAACAAGATCGTTAACCTAAAGGTTTCAAAACAACACTTACATGTAACGACTAACGATGACTTAACGACTCAGTTAAAATGTATATACATGTAGTGTTTTAATATGTATTTATACACTTTTGAAAGACTTCAATACACTTATCAAAATACTTCTACTTAACAAAAATGCTTACAATTACATTCTCGTTCAGTTTCATCAACAATTCTACTCGTATGCACCCGTATTCGTACTCGTACAATACACAGCTTTTAGATGTATGTACTATTGGTATATACACTCCAATGATCAGCTCTTAGCAGCCCATGTGAGTCACCTAACACATGTGGGAACCATCATTTGGCAACTAGCATGAAATATCTCATAAGATTACAAAAATATGAGTAATCATTCATGACTTATTTACATGAAAACAAAATTACATATCCTTTATATCTAATCCATACACCAACGACCAAAAACACCTACAAACACTTTCATTCTTCAATTTTCTTCATCTAATTGAACTCTCTCAAGTTCTATCTTCAAGTTCTAAGTGTTCTTCATAAATTCCAAAAGTTCTAGTTTCATAAAATCAAGAATACTTTCAAGTTTGCTAGCTCACTTCCAATCTTGTAAGGTGATCATCCAACCTCAAGAAATCTTTGTTTCTTACAGTAGGTTATCATTCTAATACAAGGTAATAATCATATCCAAACTTTGGTTCAATTTCTATAACTATAACAATCTTATTTCAAGTGATGATCTTACTTGAACTTGTTTTCGTGTCATGATTTTGCTTCAAGAACTTTGAGCCATCCAAGGATCCATTGAAGCTAGATCCATTTTTCTCTTTTCCAGTAGGTTCATCCAAGTAACTTAAGGTAGTAATGATGTTCATAACATCATTCGATTCATACATATAAAGCTATCTTATTCGAAGGTTTAAACTTGTAATCACTAGAACATAGTTTAGTTAATTCTAAACTTGTTCGCAAAGAAAAGTTAATCCTTCTAACTTGACTTTTAAAATCAACTAAACACATGTTCTATATCTATATGATATGCTAACTTAATGATTTAAAACCTGGAAACACGAAAAACACCGTAAAACCGGATTTACGCCGTCGTAGTAACACCGCGGGCTGTTTTGGGTTAGTTAATTAAAAACTATGATAAACTTTGATTTAAAAGTTGTTATTCTGAGAAAATGATTTTTATTATGAACATGAAACTATATCCAAAAATTATGGTTAAACTCAAAGTGGAAGTATGTTTTCTAAAATGGTCATCTAGACGTCGTTCTTTCGACTGAAATGACTACCTTTACAAAAACGACTTGTAACTTATTTTTCCGACTAGAAACCTATACTTTTTTTGTTTAGATTCATAAAATAGAGTTCAATATGAAACCATAGCAATTTGATTCACTCAAAACGGATTTAAAATGAAGAAGTTATGGGTAAAACAAGATTGGATAATTTTTCTCATTTTAGCTACGTGAAAATTGGTAACAAATCTATTCCAACCATAACTTAATCAACTTGTATTATATATTATGTAATCTTGAGATACCATAGACACGTATACAATGTTTCGACCTATCATGTCGACACATCTATATATATTTCGGAACAACCATAGACACTCTATATGTGAATGTTGGAGTTAGCTATACAGGGTTGAGGTTGATTCCAAAATATATATAGTTTGAGTTGTGATCAATACTGAGATACGTATACACTGGGTCGTGGATTGATTCAAGATAATATTTATCGATTTATTTCTGTACATCTAACTGTGGACAACTAGTTGTAGGTTACTAACGAGGACAGCTGACTTAATAAACTTAAAACATCAAAATATATTAAAAGTGTTGTAAATATATTTTGAACATACTTTGATATATATGTATATATTGTTATAGGTTCGTGAATCAACCAGTGGCCAAGTCTTACTTCCTGACGAAGTAAAAATCTGTGAAAGTGAGTTATAGTCCCACTTTTAAAATCTAATATTTTTGGGATGAGAATACATGCAGGTTTTATAAATGATTTACAAAATAGACACAAGTACGTGAAACTACATTCTATGGTTGAATTATCGAAATCGAATATGCCCCTTTTTATTAAGTCTGGTAATCTAAGAATTAGGGAACAGACACCCTAATTGACGCGAATCCTAAAGATAGATCTATTGGGCCTAACAAACCCCATCCAAAGTACCGGATGCTTTAGTACTTCGAAATTTATATCATATCCGAAGGGTGTCCCGGAATGATGGGGATATTCTTATATATGCATCTTGTTATTGTCGGTTACCAGGTGTTCACCATATGAATGATTTTTATCTCTATGTATGGGATGTGTATTGAAATATGAAATCTTGTGGTCTATTGTTACGATTTGATATATATAGGTTAAACCTATAACTCACCAACATTTTTGTTGACGTTTAAAGCATGTTTATTCTCAGGTGAATATTAAGAGCTTCCGCTGTTGCATACTAAAATAAGGACAAGATTTGGAGTCCATGCTTGTATGATATTGTGTAAAAACTGCATTCAAGAAACTTATTTTGTTGTAACATATTTGTATTGTAAACCATTATGTAATGGTCGTGTGTAAACAGGATATTTTAGATTATCATTATTTGATAATCTACGTAAAGCTTTTTAAACCTTTATTGATGAAATAAAGGTTATGGTTTATTTTAAAATGAATGCAGTCTTTGAAAAACGTCTCATATAGAGGTCAAAACCTCGCAACGAAATCAATTAATATGGAACGTTTTTAATCAATAAGAACGGGACATTTCATCATATTCAGTTGTTTCTGATTAAATATGTGTTGGAGACTTTTGTGGTCGGTATATATAATACTTTTGACCCCATATAAGTAGTGCCTCCAAGTCTTTAATGCAAAAACAACCGCGCCTAATTCCAAATCATGCGTCGTATAATTTTGCTCGTGAATCTTCAATTGTCTAGACGCATAAGCAATCACCTTCGTCCGTTGCATTAATACATAACCGAGACCTTGCTTTGATGCGTCACAATAAATCACAAAATCATCATTCCCTTCAGGCAATGACAATATAGGTGCCGTAGTTAGATTTTTCTTCAATAATTGAAACGCCTTCTCTTGTTCATCCTTCCATTCAAATTTCTTCCCTTTATGCGTTAATGCAGTCAAGGGTTTTCCTATTTTGGAGAAATCTTGGATGAATCTTCTGTAGTAACCAGCCAATCCTAAAAATTGACGTATATGCTTCGGAGTTTTTGGGGTTTCCCACTTTTCAACGGTTTCGATCTTTGCCGGGTCCACCTGGATACCTTCTTTGTTCACTATGTGACCGAGGAATTGAACTTCTTCCAACCAAAATGCACACTTTGAAAACTTATCGTACAGTTTTTCTTTCCTCAATACTTCTAGCACTTTTCTCAAATGTTCTTCGTGCTCTTGATCATTCTTTGAGTAAATAAGTATGTCATCGATGAAAACAATGACAAACTTGTCAAGATATGGCCCACACACTCGGTTCATAAGGTCCATGAACACAGCTGGTGCGTTAGTCAATCCAAACGGCATAACCATAAACTCGTAATGACCATAACGCGTCCTAAAAGCAGTTTTTGGAATATCATCCTCCTTTACTCGCATTTGATGATATCCAGAACGTAAATCGATCTTCGAATAAACCGACGAGCCTTGTAGTTGATCAAATAAGTCGTCAATTCTCGGCAGTGGATAACGGTTTTTGATGGTAAGTTTGTTCAACTCTCTGTAGTCAATACACAACCTAAATGTATCATCCTTCTTCTTGACAAACAAAACAGGAGCTCCCCATGGTGATGTGCTTGGTCGAATGAAACCACGTTCTAATAGTTTTTGCAGTTGGCTTTGCAGTTCTTTCATCTCGCTGGGTGCGAGTCTATAAGGAACACGAGCTATTGGTGCAGCTCCTGGTACAAGATCTATTTGAAATTCAACATATCGATGTGGAGGTAGTCCCGGTAATTCTTTCAGAAATACATCGGGAAATTCTTTTGCGACGGGAACATCATTGATGCTTTTTTCTTCAGTTTGTACTTTCTCGACGTGTGCTAGAACAGCATAGCAACCTTTTCTTATTAGTTTTTGTGCCTTCAAATTACTAATAAGATGTAGCTTCATGTTGCCCTTTTCTCCGTACACCATTAAGGGTTCTCCTTCTTCTCGTACAATGCGAATTGCATTTTTATAACATACGATCTCTGCTTTCACCTTCTTCAGCCAGTCCATGCCAACTATTACATCAAAACTCCCTAACTCTACTGGTATCAAATCAATCTTAAATATTTGGCTACCCAGTTTAATTTCTCAATTCCGGCATATATTATCTGCTGAAATTAATTTACTGTTTGCTAATTCGAGTAAAAATTTACTATCCAACGGCGTCAATGGACAACTTAATTTAGCACAAAAATCTCTACTCATATTGCTTCTATCCGTACCCGAATCAAATAAAACGTAAGCAGATTTATTGTCAATAAAAAACGTATCCGTAACAAGCTCCGGGTCTTCATGTGCCTCTGCCGCATTAATATTGAAAACTCTTCCGTGGCCTTGTCCATTCATGTTCTCCTGGTTCGGGCAATTTCTAATAATGTGGCCCGGTTTTCCACATTTATAATAAACTACATTGGCATAACTTACTCCGACAATACTTGCTCCGCCATTACTCGTTCCGTCACCATTTGTTCCTTTCGTTCTGTTAACCCCTGGTACGTAGACCTCACACTTTGCCGCGCTATGACCATTTCTTTTACACTTGTTGCAAAATTTGGTGCAGAACCCCGAGTGATACTTTTCACACCTTTGGCATAGCTGCTTCTGATTGTTGTTGTTGTTGCGGTTGTTATTGTTGCTGGGATGATTGTTGTAGTTGCTGTTGCTGTTGTTGTTGTTGTTGTTGTTGTATTGGTGATTCTTATCACCGTTTTCCTCCCACTTTCTTTTGACTTGCTTCACATTGGCATCTTCAGCCGTCTGTTATTTAATTCTTTCCTCAATCTGGTTCACTAGTTTGTGAGCCATTCTACATGCATGTTGTATGGAGGCGGGCTCGTGTGAACTTGTATCTTCTTGGATTATTTCCGGTAATCCTTTCACAAACGCGTCGATCTTCTCTTCCTCATCTTCGAACGCTCCCGGACACAATAGGCACAATTCTGTGAATCGTCTTTCGTACGTGGTAATATCAAATCCTTGGGTTCGTAACCCTCTAAGTTCTGTCTTGAGCTTATTGACCTCGGTTCTGGGACGGTACTTCTCGTTCATCAAGTGCTTGAATGCTGACCACGGTAGTGCGTACGCATCATCTTTTCCCACTTGGTCTAGATAGGTATTCCACCATGTTAACGCAGAACCTGTGAAGGTATGCGTAGCGTACTTCACTTTATCCTCTTCAGTACACTTACTTATGGCAAACACCGATTCGACCTTCTCGGTCCACCATTTCAATCCGATCGGTCCTTCGGTTCCATCAAATTCCAAAGGTTTGCAGGCAGTGAATTCTTTGTAGGTGCATCCTACACGATTTCCTGTACTGCTAGATCCAAGGTTATTGTTGGTATGTAGCGCAGCCTGTACTGCGGCTATGTTTGAAGCTAGAAAAGTATGGAATTCTTCTTCATTCATATTCACGGTGTGTCGAGTAGTCGGTGCCATTTCCTTCAAAATAGTCAAATGGAACAAGTTAATCATACAGAATATTAAGAGTAGTTAATAGTATTTCGTAGCATAATATGAACTCATTTATAAAAGCTTTTTCTTCATATTAGCATTTTATAAGTTTAAATTCGGGTAGTACCTACCCGTTAAGTTCATACTTAGTAGCTAATATACAATTCAACTACTACAATTCTATATGAAAAACTGATTATAATAATATTTCGCGTTCAAACTTTTATACAATATTTTACAAACTTACAATACCGCTTATTTTACATAAAGCATGAAATATAACACACAATAACTTTGATACAAGATAGTTGTGAAGATAATTCTAGCTAGTACACAAGTCGTTCAGCAAAGGCAATAAAGACGCGTAATTCATACGTCCAGAAACAAGTCATGCGTTCTGGTTTTACTAGGACTACTTCACATCCTTGGTCTTGTGAAACATAACCGTTATGGCCGTTGATAAGACAGCGTGTTGTAACGTCGTCAAAGGGACGAGGGTTACGTAATGACCAACAGTCTCGTAATAACCTAAAAACCTTATTTCTTACCCCAATTACCGACTCCGTCACTTGTGAGAACGTTTTGTTTAATAGTTGTAGCCCGATGTTCTTTTTCTCACTTTGGTGAGAAGCGAACATTACTAACCCGTAAGCATAGCATGCTTCTTTATGTTGCATGTTAGCCGCTTTTTTCTAAATCATGAAGTCCTATATTCGGATACATTGAGTCAAAATAATTTCTTAACCCGTTGCGTAAAATAGCATTTGGGTTCCCCGCAATATATGCGTCAAAGTAAACACATCGTAACTTATGGGTTTCCCAATATGATATCCCCCATCTTTCAAACGAAAGTCTCTTATAAACCAAGACATTCTTGGAACGTTCTTCGAATGTCTTACAAACTGATTTCGCCGTAAATAGTTGTGCCGAAGAATTCTGACCGACTCTAGACAAGATTTCATCAATCATGTCTCCGGGTAGGTCTCTTAAAATATTGGGTTGTCTATCCATTTTGTGTTTTTATACTGTAAAATAGACAAGAGTTAGATTCATAAAAAAAAATACTTATTAATACAAGCAATTTTTACATATATCATAAAGCATAAGCACACTATATTACATATATTACACCACACGAATACAACTATCTTATTCCGACTCGCTCGTTTCTTCTTCTTTGGTTTTGGTTCGTTTTGTCAAGTTTCTAGGGATATATGATGTTCCCCTAATACGAGCTGTCGTTTTCCACAACGGTTTAGAAAAACCTGGTGGTTTAGAGGTTCCCGGGTCATTGTTACAACTTAAGGGCTTCGGGGGTTGACGATACATATAAAGTTCATCGGGGTTGGAATTAGATTTCTCTATTTTTATGCCCTTTCCCTTATTATTTTCTTTTGCCTTTTTAAATTCAGTTGGGGTAATTTCTATAACATCATCGGAATTCTCGTCGGAATCCGATTCATCGGAGAATTGGTAATCCTCCCAATATTTTGCTTCCTTGGCAGAAATACCATTGACCATAATTAACCTTGGTCGGTTGGTTGAGGATTTTCTTTTACTTAACCGTTTTATTATTTCCCCCACCGGTTCTATTTCCTCCTCCGGTTCCTTCTCTTCCGGTTCTGATTCTTCTTCCGGTTCTGATTCTTCTTTCGGTTCTTCTTCGGGAACTTGTGAATCAGTCTAATAAATATTCGACTCTTCGTTATTATTAGGTGAGTCAATGGGATTTGTGCTAGAGGTAGACATCTATCACACAATATCAAACATGTTAAGAGATTAATATATCACATAATATATACATGTTAATAATATATAGTTTCCAACAAAAATGTTAAGCAATCATTTTTAAAGAAAACACGGTCGAAGTCCAGACTCACTAATGCATCCTAACAAACACGATAAGACACACTAATGCAAATTTTATGGTTCTCTAAGACCAACGCTCGGATACCAACTGAAATGTCCCGTTCTTATTGATTAAAAACGTTCCATATTAATTGATTTCGTTGCGAGGTTTTGACCTCTATATGAGACGTTTTTCAAAGACTGCATTCATTTTTAAAACAAACCGTAACCTTTATTTCATAAATAAAGGTTTAAAAAGCTTTACGTAGATTATCAAATAATGATAATCTAAAATATCCTGTTTACACACGACCATTACATAAGGGTTTACAATACAAATATGTTACATCGAAATCAGTTTCTTGAATGCAGTTTTTACACAATATCATACAAACATGGACTCCAAATCTTGTCCTTATTTTAGTATGCAATAGCGGAAGCTCTTAGTATTCACCTGAGAATAAACATGCTTTAAACGTCAACAAAAATGTTGGTGAGTTATAGGTTTAACCTATATATATCAAATCGTAACAATAGACCACAAGATTTCATATTTCAATACACATCCCATACATAGAGATAAAAATCATTCATATGGTGAACACCTGGTAATCGACATTAACAAGATGCATATATAAGAATATCCCCATCATTCCGGGACACCCTTCGGATATGATATAAATTTTGAAGTACTAAAGCATCCGGTACTTTGGATGGGGTTTGTTAGGCCCAATAGATCTATCTTTAGGATTCACGTCAATTAGGGTGTCTGTTCCCTAATTCTTAGATTACCAGACTTAATAAAAAGGGGCATATTCGATTTCGATAATTCAACCATAGAATGTAGTTTCACGTACTTGCGTCTATTTTGTAAATCATTTATATAACCTGCATGTATTCTCATCCCAAAATATTAGATTTTAAAAGTGGGACTATAACCCACTTTCACAAATTTTTACTTCGTCGGGAAGTAAGACTTGGCCACTGGTTGATTCACGAATCTATAATAATATATACATATATATCAAAGTATGTTCAAAATATATTTACAACACTTTTAATATATTTTGATGTTTTAAGTTTATTAAGTCAGCTGTCCTCGTTAGTAACCTACAACTAGTTGTCCACAGTTAGATGTACAGAAATAAATCGATAAATATTATCTTGAATTAATCCACGACCCAGTGTATACGTATCTCAGTATTGATCACAACTCAAACTATATGTATTTTGGAATCAACCTCAACCCTGTATAGCTAACTCCAACATTCACATATAGAGTGTCTATGGTTGTTCCGAAATATATATAGATGTGTCGACATGATAGGTCGAAACATTGTATACGTGTCTATGGTATCTCAAGATTACATAATATACAATACAAGTTGATTAAGTTATGGTTGGAATAGATTTGTTACCAATTTTCACGTAGCTAAAATGAGAAAAATTATCCAATCTTGTTTTACCCATAACTTCTTCATTTTAAATCCGTTTTGAGTGAATCAAATTGCTATGGTTTCATATTGAACTCTATTTTATGAATCTAAACAGAAAAAGTATAGGTTTATTGTTGGAAAAATAAGTTACAAGTCATTTTTGTAAAGGTAGTCATTTCAATCGAAAGACCGATGTCTAGATGACCATTTTAGAAAACATACTTCCACTTTGAGTTTAACCATAATTTTTGGATATAGTTTCATGTTCATAATAAAAATCATTTTCCCAGAATAACAACTTTTAAATCAAAGTTTATCATAGTTTTTAATTAACTAACCCAAAACAGCCCGCGGTGTTACTACGACGGCGTAAATCCGATTTTACGGTGTTTTTCGTGTTTCCAGGTTTTAAATCATTAAGTTAGCATATCATATAGATATAGAACATGTGTTTAGTTGATTTTAAAAGTCAAGTTAGAAGGATTAACTTTTATTTGTGAACAAGTTTAGAATTAACTAAACTATGTTCTAGTGATTACAAGTTTAAACCTTCGAATAAGATAGCTTTATATGTATGAATCGAATGATGTTATGAACATCATTACTACCTGAAGTTCCTTGGATAAACCTACTGGAAATGAGAAAAATAGATCTAGCTTCAAAGGATCCTTGGATGGCTTGAAAGTTCTTGAAGCAGAATCATGACACGAAAACAATTTCAAGTAAGATTTCCACTCGAAATAAGATTGTTATAGTTATAGAAATTGAATTAAAGTTTGAATATGATTATTACCTTGTATTATAAAGATAACCTACTGTAAGTAACAAAGGTTTCTTGATCTTGGATGATTACTTGGAATGGATTTAGAAAACTTGGAAGTAAACTTGCAATCTTGGAAGTATTCTTGATTTTATGAAACTAGAACTTTTGGAATTTATGAAGAACACTTAGAACTTGAAGATAGAACTTGAGAGAGATCAATTAGATGAAGAAAATTGAAGAATGAAAGTGTTTGTAGGTGTTTTTGGTCGTTGGTGTATGGATTAGATATAAAGGATATGTAATTTTGTTTTCATGTAAATAAGTCATGAATGATTACTCATATTTTTGTAATTTTATGAGATATTTCATGCTAGTTGCCAAATGATGGTTCCCACATGTGTTAGGTGACTCACATGGGCTACTAAGAGCTGATCATTGGAGTGTATATACCAATAGTACATACATCTAAAAGCTGTGTATTGTACGAGTACAAATACGGGTGCATACGAGTAGAATTGTTGATGAAACTGAACGAGGATGTAATTGTAAGCATTCTTGTTAAGTAGAAGCATTTTGATAAGTGTCTTGAAGTCTTTAAAAAGTGTATGAATACATATTAAAACACTACATGTATATACATTTTAACTGAGTCGTTAAGTCATCGTTAGTCGTTACATGTAAATGTTGTTTTGAAACCTTTAGGTTAACGATCTTGTTGAATGTTGTTAACCCATTGTTTATTATAACAAATGAGATGTTAAATTGTTATATTATCATGATATTATGATATATAATATATCTTAGTATGATATATATACAGATAAATGTCGTTACAACGATAATCGTTACATATATGTCTCGTTTCGAAATCATTAAGTTAGTAGTCTTATTTTTACATATGTATTTCATTGTTAATACACTTAATAATATATTTACTTATCATTTAACATAATTAACCAAGTGTATCAATATCTTAATATGATTCATATGTACCTAGTAAGACGTTGTTATAACGATAATCGTTATATATATCGTTTTCGAGTTTCTTAAATTAATAGTCTCATTTTTATGTATATAACTCATTGTTAAAATACCTAATGAGATACATACTTATAATAAAATCATGTTAACTATATATATAACCATATATATGTCATCGTATAGTTTTTACAAGTTTTAACGTTCGTGAATCACCGGTCAACTTGGGTGGTCAATTGTCTATATGAAACCTATTTCAATTAATCAAGTCTTAACAAGTTTGATTGCTTAACATGTTGGAAACACTTAATCATGTAAATAACAATTTCATTTAATATATATATAAACATGGAAAAGTTCGGGTCACTACACTTTCGCTCTGCCCATCAGTTTGTAGATGATAGGCAGTACTCATGTCTATACGAGTTCCCAATGCTTGCTGTAATGTCTGCCAGAATCTTGAAATAAATCTGCCATCCCTATCAGAGATAATAGAGATTGGTATTCCATGTCTGGAGATGACTTCCTTCAAATATAGTCGTGCTAACATCGGGAAATTCTTTTGCGATGGGAACATCATTGATGCTCTTTTCTTCAGTTTGTACTTTCTCGACGTGTGCTAGAACAGCATAGCAATCTTTTCTTATTAGTTTTTGTGCCTTCAAATTACTAATAAGATGTAGCTTCATGTTGCCCTTTTCTCCGTACACCATTAAGGGTTCTCCTTCTTCTCGTACAATGCGAATTGCATTTTTATAACATACGATCTCTGCTTTCACCTTCTTCAGCAGTCCATGCCAACTATTACATCAAAACTCCCTAACTCTACTGGTATCAAATCAATCTTAAATATTTCGCTACCCAGTTTAATTTCTCGATTTCGGCATATATTATCTGCTGAAATTAATTTACCGTTTGCTAATTCGAGTAAAAATTTACTATCCAACGGCGTCAATGGACAACTTAATTTAGCACAAAAATCTCTACTCATATAGCTTCTATCCGCACCCGAATCAAATAAAACGTAAGCAGATTTATTGTCAATAAGAAACGTACCCGTAACAAGCTCCGGGTCTTCCTGTGCCTCTGCCGCATTAATATTGAAAACTCTTCTGCGGCCTTGTCCATTCGTTTTCTCCTGGTTCGGGCAATTTCTAATAATGTGGCCCGGTTTTCCACATTTATAACAAACTACATTGGCATAACTTGCTCTGACACTACTTGCTCCGCCATTACTCGTTCTGACACCATTTGTTCTTTTCATTCTGTTAACCCCTGGTCCGTAGACCTCACACTTTGCCGCGCTATGACCATTTCTTTTACACTTGTTGCAAAATTTGGTGCAGAACCCCGAGTGATACTTTTCACACCTTTGGCATAGCTGCTTCTGATTGTTGTTGTTGTTGCGGTTGTTATTGTTATTGGGATGATTGTTGTAGTTGCTGTTGTTGTTGTTGTTGTTGTTGTTGTTGTTGTTGTTGTTGTTGTTGTTGTTGGGTCATTTGTTGTAGTTGCGATTGATGTTGCGATTGTTGGGATAATTGTTGCGATTATTATTGTAGTTGCTGTTGTTGTTGTATTGGTGATTCTTATCACCGTTTTCCTCCCACTTTCTTTTGACTTGCTTCACATTGGCCTCTTCAGCCGTTTGTTCTTTAATTCTTTCCTTAATCTGGTTCACTAGTTTGTGAGCCATTCTACATGCCTGTTGTATGGAGGCGGGCTCGTGTGAACTTATATCTTCTTGGATTCTTTCCGGTAATCGTTTCACAAACGTGTCGATCTTCTCTTCCTCATCTTCGAACGCTCCCGGACACAATAGGCACAATTCTGTGAATCGTCTTTCGTACATGGTAATATCAAATCCTTGGGTTCGTAACCCTATAAGTTCTGTCTTGAGCTTATTGACCTCGGTTCTGGGATGGTACTTCTCGTTCATTAAGTGCTTGAATGCTGACCACGGTAGTGCGTACACATCATCTTGTCCCACTTGCTCTACATAGGTATTCCACCATGTTAACGCAGAACCTGTGAAGGTATGCGTAGCGTACTTCACTTTGTCCTCTTCAGTACACTTACTTATGGCAAACACCGATTCGACCTTCTCGGTCCACCGTTTCAATCCAATCGGTCCTTCGGTTCCATCAAATTCCAAAGGTTTGCAGGCAGTGAATTCTTTGTAGGTGCATCCTACACGATTTCCTGTACTGCTAGATCCAAGGTTATTGTTGGTATGTAGCGCAGCCTGTACTGCGGCTATGTTTGAAGCTAGAAAAGTACGGAATTCCTCTTCATTCATATTCACGGTGTGTCGAGTAGTCGGTGCCATTTCCTTCAAAATATTCAAATGGAACAAGTTAATCATACAGAATATTAAGAGTAGTTAATAGTATTTCGTAGCATAATATGAACTCATTTATAAAGGCTTTTTCTTCATATTAGCGTTTTATAAGTTTAAATTCGGGTAGTACCTACCCGTTAAATTCATACTTAGTAGCTAATATACAATTCAACTACTACAATTCTATATGAAAAACTAATTATAATAATATTTCGCGTTCAAACTTTTATACAATATTTTACAAACTTACAATACCGCTTATTTTACATAAAGCATGAAATATAGCACACAATAACTTTGATACAAGATAGTTGTGAAGATAATTCTAGCTAGTACACAAGTCGTTCAGCAAAGGCAATAAAGACACGTAATTCATACGTCCAGAAACAAGTCATACATTCTGGTTTTACTAGGACTACTTCCCATCCTTGGTCTTGTGGAACATAACCGTTATGGCCGTTGATAAGACAGCGTGTTGTAACGTCGTCAAAGGGACGAGGGTTACGTAATGACCAACAGTCTCGTAATAATCTAAAAACCTCATTTCTTACCCCAATTACCGACTCCGTCACTTGTGGGAACGTTTTGTTTAATAGTTGTAGCCCGATGTTCTTTTTCTCACTTTGGTGAGAAGCGAACATTACTAACCTGTAAGCATAGCATGCTTCTTTATGTCGCATGTTAGCCGCTTTTTCTAAATCATGAAGTCCTATATTCGGATACATTGAGTCAAAATAATTTCTTAACCCGTTGCGTAAAATAGCATTTGGGTTCCCCGCAATATATGCGTCAAAGTAAACACATCGTAACTTATGGGTTTCCCAATGTGATATCCCCCATCTTTCAAACGAAAGTCTCTTATAAACCAAGACATTCTTGGAACGTTCTTCGAATGTCTTACAAACTGATTTGGTCGTAAATAGTTGTGCCAAAGAATTCTGACCGACTCTAGACAAGATTTCATCAATCATGTCTCCGGGTAGGTCTCTTAAAATATTGGGTTGTCTATCCATTTTGTGTTTTTATACTGTAAAATAGACAAGAGTTAGATTCATAAAAAAAAAATACTTATTAATACAAGCAATTTTTACATATATCATAAAGCATAAGCACACTATATTACATATATTACACCACACGAATACAACTATCTTATTCCGACTCGCTCGTTTCTTCTTCTTCAGTTTTGGTTCGTTTTGCCAAGTTTCTTGGGATATATGATGTTCCCCTAATACGAGCTGTCATTTTCCATAACGGTTTAGAAAAACCTGGTGGTTTAGAGGTTCACGGGTCATTGTTACAACTTAAGGGCTTCGGGGGTTGACGATACATATAAAGTTCATCGGGGTTGGAATTAGATTTCTCTATTTTTATGCCCTTTCCCTTATTATTTTCTTTTGCCTTTTTAAATTCAGTTGGGGTAATTTCTATAACATCATCGGAATTCTCGTCGGAATCCGATTCATCGGAGAATTGGTAATCCTCCCAATATTTTGCTTCCTTGGCGGAAACACCATTGACCATAATTAACCTTGGTCGGTTGGTTGAGGATTTTCTTTTACTTAACCGTTTTATTATTTCCCCCACCGGTTCTATTTCCTCCTCCGGTTCCTCCTCTTCCGGTTCTGATTCTTCTTCCGGTTCTGATTCTTCTTCCGATTCTTCTTCGGGAACTTGTGAATCAGTCCAATATATATTCGACACTTCGTTATTATTAGGTGAGTCAATGGAATTTGTGCTAGAGGTAGACATCTATCACATACTATCAAACACGTTAAGAGATTAATATATCACATAATATTCACATGTTAAAAATATATAGTTTCCAACAAAATTTGTTAAGCAATCATTTTTAAAGAAAACACGGTCGAAGTCCAGACTCA
Organism: Rutidosis leptorrhynchoides; assembly: GCF_046630445.1. Lineage (NCBI taxonomy): Eukaryota > Viridiplantae > Streptophyta > Magnoliopsida > Asterales > Asteraceae > Rutidosis > Rutidosis leptorrhynchoides. The sequence goes on along the minus strand of NC_092336.1, from coordinate 559,956,178 downwards.
CTAATGCATCCTAACAAACTCGATAAGACACATTAATGCAAATTTTCTGGTTCTCTAAGACCAATGCTCGGATACCAACTGAAATGTCTCGTTCTTATTGATTAAAAACGTTTCATATTAATTGATTTCGTTGCGAGGTTTTGACCTCTATATGAGACGTTTTTCAAAGACTGCATTCATTTTTAAAATAAACCATAACCTTTATTTCCTAAATAAAGGTTTAAAAAGCTTTACGTAGATTATCAAATAATGATAATCTAAAATATCCTGTTTACACACGACCATTACATAATGGTTTACAATACAAATATGTTACATCGAAATCAATTTCTTGAATGCAGTTTTTACACAATATCATAAAAACATGGACTCCAAATCTTGTCCTTATTTTAGTATGCAACAGCGGAAGCTCTTAGTATTCACCTGAGAATAAACATGCTTTAAACGTCAACAAAAATGTTGGTGAGTTATAGGTTTAACCTATATATATAAAATCGTAACAATAGACCACAAGATTTCATATTTCAATACACATCCCATACATAGAGATAAAAATCATTCATATGGTGAACACCTGGTAACCGACATTAACAAGATGCATATATAAGAATATCCCCACCATTTCGGGACACCCTTCGGATATGATATAAATTTCGAAGTACTAAAGCATCCGGTACTTTGGATGGGGTTTGTTAGGCCCAATAGATCTATCTTTAGAATTCGTGTCAATTAGGGTGTCTGTTCCCTAATTCATAGATTACTAGACTTAATAAAAAGGGGCATATTCGATTTCGATAATTCAACCATAGAATGTAGTTTCACGTACTTGTGTCTATTTTGTAAATCATTTATAAAACCTGCATGTATTCTCATCCCAAAAATATTAGATTTTAAAAGTGGGACTATAACTCACTTTCACAGATTTTTACTTCGTCGGGAAGTAAGACTTGGCCACTGGTTGATTCACGAACCTATAACAATATATACATATATATCAAAGTATGTTCAAAATATATTTACAACACTTTTAATATATTTTGATGTTTTAAGTTTATTAAGTCAGCTGTCCTCGTTAGTAACCTACAACTAGTTGTCCACAGTTAGATGTACAGAAATAAATCGATAAATATTATCTTGAATCAATCCACGACCCAGTGTATACGTATCTCAGTATTGATCACAACTCAAACTATATATATTTTGGAATCAACCTCAACCCTGTATAGCTAACTCCAACATTCACATATAGAGTGTCTATGGTTGTTCCGAAATATATATAGATGTGTCGACATGATAGGTCGAAACATTGTATACGTGTCTATGGTATCTCAAGATTACATAATATACAATACAAGTTGATTAAGTTATGGTTGGAATAGATTTGTTACCAATTTTCACGTAGCTAAAATGAGAAAAATTATCCAATCTTGTTTTACCCATAACTTCTTCATTTTAAATCCGTTTTGAGTGAATCAAATTGATATGGTTTCATATTGAACTCTATTTTATGAATATAAACAGAAAAAGTATAGGTTTATAGTCGGAAAAATAAGTTACAAGTCATTTTTGTAAAGGTAGTCATTTCAGTCGAAAGAACGACGTCTAGATGACCATTTTAGAAAACATACTTCCACTTTGAGTTTAACCATAATTTTTGGATATAGTTTCATGTTCATAATAAAAATAATTTTCCTAGAATAACAACTTTTAAATCAAAGTTTATCATAGTTTTTAATTAACTAACCCAAAACAGCCCGCGGTGTTACTACGACGGCGTAAATCCGGTTTTACGGTGTTTTTCGTGTTTCCAGGTTTTAAATCATTAAGTTAGCATATAATATAGATATAGAACATGTGTTTAGTTGATTTTAAAAGTCAAGTTAGAAGGATTAACTTCTATTTGCGAACAAGTTTAGAATTAACTAAACTATGTTCTAGTGATTACAAGTTTAAACCTTCAAATATGATAGCTTTATATGTATGAATCGAATGATGTTATGAACATCATTACTACCTCAAGTTCCTTGGATAAACCTACTAGAAATGAGAAAAATAGATCTAGCTTCAAAGGATCCTTGGATGGCTTGAAAGTTCTTGAAGCAGAATCATGACACGAAAACAATTTCAAGTAAGATTTCCACTCGAAATAAGATTGTTATAGTTATAGAAATTGAATTAAAGTTTGAATATGATTATTACCTTGTATTAGAAAGATAACCTACTGTAAGTAACAAAGGTTTCTTGATCTTGGATGATTACTTGGAATGGATTTAGAAAACTTGGAAGTAAACTTGCAATCTTGGAAGTATTCTTGATTTTATGAAACTAGAACTTTTGGAATTTATGAAGAACACTTAGAACTTGAAGATAGAACTTGAGAGAGATTAATTAGATGAAGAAAATTGAAGAATGAAAGTGTTTGTAGGTATTTTTGGTCGTTGGTGTATGGATTAGATATAAAGGATATGTAATTTTGTTTTCATGTAAATAAGTCATGAATGATTACTCATATTTTTGTAATTTTATAAGATATTTCATGCTAGTTGCCAAATGATGGTTCCCACATGTGTTAGGTGACTCACATGGGCTACTAAGAGCTGATCATTAGAGTGTATATACCAATAGTACATACATCTAAAAGCTGTGTATTGTACGAGTACGAATACGGGTGCATACGAGTAGAATTGTTGATGAAACTGAACGAGGATGTAATTGTAAGCATTCTTGTTAAGTAGAAGCATTTTGATAAGTGTCTTGAAGTCTTTCAAAAGTGTATGAATACATATTAAAACACTACATGTATATACATTTTAACTGAGTCGTTAAGTCATCGTTAGTCGTTACATGTAAATGTTGTTTTGAAACCTTTAGGTTAACGATCTTGTTGAATGTTGTTAACCCATTGTTTATTATAACAAATGAGATATTAAATTGTTATATTATCATGATATTATGATATATAATATATCTTAGTATGATATATATACAGATAAATGTCGTTACAACGATAATCGTTACATATATGTCTCGTTTCGAAATCATTAAGTTAGTAGTCTTATTTTTACATATGTATTTCATTGTTAATACACTTAATAATATATTTACTTATCATTTAACATAATTAACCAAGTGTATCAATATCTTAATATGATTCATATGTACCTAGTAAGACGTTGTTATAACGATAATCGTTATATATATCGTTTTCGAGTTTCTTAAATTAATAGTCTCATTTTTATGTATATAACTCATTGTTAAAATACCTAATGAGATACATACTTATAATAAAATCATGTTAACTATATATATAACCATATATATGTCATCGTATAGTTTTTACAAGTTTTAACGTTCGTGAATCACCGGTCAACTTGGGTGGTCAATTGTCTATATGAAACCTATTTCAATTAATCAAGTCTTAACAAGTTTGATTGCTTAACATGTTGGAAACACTTAATCATGTAAATAACAATTTCATTTAATATATATATAAACATGGAAAAGTTCGTGTCACTACAGCCCTAGTCTTATATACTGACTACCCACTTCTAGTATTGGAATCCGTTGCTTAACTATTTCTTGGTAACAGGTAAATTCAAACATGCAAGAGCTGGCTCCAAGCAAACCACAGGGGGAATTGCACCAGTCTCAACTGCTACTCCTGCAAAGGATGTGGCTATGGAACCTGGTGCGTTTCTAGACCATACAGCAGAAAATTCTAACATAATTAAAAATCTTTTATCTGCTGACTTGAAAAATGAATGTGGAGTTCAAGGTATAACCCTGGCTCGCAAGCTGACTGGTTTTAAAACTAGTGTTAAGAAGAGTAGCAACTCATACTCCTCTAGCCAGACACTTCCACATTTTTCAAATTTGAACTTAATGTTATATCCTCTGCTGCCAGTACAATCAGCAGAGCACATACCTGACCCCCAAAGCAAACTTGAGCTGGCTCCTCATCGTGTTGAACTAGCTCAGGATACTGCACAGCCATTATGTTACTCGGATCATGCTAAGAGTCTCACTCCTACATCATTACCAGCCAGAACTCTTACACTATCTGGGTCAACATGTGTCGCCAATGAGTCAGCAGAGTCACAGTTGTACTTACAGACACCTTATTCTGTCTCATTTGAAGGGCTGGCCAAATCACCAGTCTGTCCCCAGAGACCAACACCAGATGCAATTGTTGAGTCAAATTTATTTGGTTCTACAGTTGTTAACATAAAATGTTCTATTATTTCAGTTCTTAGCAGGGTAGATGAACAGGCAGAGGGGGAGCAAGTTAAAGATGATATTATTCCTACTAAGCAGATTGCTGCCTCTGCTACTGGTATTGGTGCTACTGTTTCTCCTACTGGTGGTGCTGATGCTAGTACCGTTGCCTCTACAGCTGCTGGTAATACTGCTCCCAGTATTGTTGCTTCCACCACTACACCTGAAGTGGAAGATGAAATCATAGTAGATCCTCATGTTCTTAAAAAGGTAATTGACAATATTGTCAAGGATGTTCTACTTGATGAACCTGTCACTGAACCAAAGGGTGACATTACGTCTGCTGCTGCTACTGATGCACAAGATGTTATCATGGAAGCTGGTACAAGAGCTACTTTTCCATCAGATGTTATCATGGAAGCTGGTACAAGTGCTACTTTTCCATCTGATGTTATCATGGATGCTGGTAAAAGTGCTACTTTTCCATCAGATTCTGGTTCACATGATGATACTGTTCTGAGGGGTCTTGATTTTGTTAATGCTGGCTATGTTGGCTATGTTGGCTATGTTCCCACAGAGCCAACGGTGGATACTGATGCTACTACTGGAGATGCTACTCAGTTACTTACTGCTGCTACTGGTTCTACGGAACCCGTTATGGATGCTGGTACCTCTGCTATTGCCACCACTGACTCTTCTCAGGCTACTGTTTCTGCTGAGAAGAAATCCTATGTGTGCCAGGTGCCAGATCCTGATGAATTTGTCCCTAACTTCATCTATCGGGGAGCATCTATCACTCCCAGAGTTGCTCTGCTGGTGGATCAGCTAACTTTTGATCCTCGAACTGCCATAGTATCAGCCAGCAAATTGCCTCGCGAAGAGCTGACTGAACTATTGTCTCAACTTGATCGACCAGCTAGAGAAGAAGTTTATGAGAGGCTGGCTACTTTAGAACAGATAAATGAGCAGCCATTTTATCACTATTTTGGCATGGCTCCAGCTGCTTCTCCATGGCCTGGTACATGGAGGCCTCTCAAGTTCATCAGGGATCCCTCTACTGGTAAATATGTTATGCAGAATATTCCTGATTCGCCAGTACCTTCTGATTCATCAGCTTCTTCCTCATCATCTTCTTCTTCTGATGGTGATGCTGATAAAGGTACTGGTAAGGATGAACCAGTCATTCATGATAATGTGACTGGTTCCAAAGAAAAACTAGTGGATCTCACAGATGATACTGATCTTCATGCTGACAAGGATACTGGTGGTTCTAAACCTTCGGGTGAAGGTAAAAATGATGGTGATCATGGTGACGAGTCAGATCCTGACCTTCCACCTCCACCACCCCGCGGACGTACTCCTGTGTCAGCTGCTTCTGACCAACCCTCAACCAGCTATCTTAAATTTAATGATGATGAGGTGGCTGATATTTCCACCTTCGCCGTGCTTAGGACACTCAGTGAAGTTACACCAGATCTTCAAAACACCATTCGCACTGCTATTGATGATAGTGTAACTCAAGCCATCAGGAACGCTGGGCAAGTCACCTCTTCGAATATTGAGGCCCAGCTAGGACAAATACGTGCTTTTGCTGATCTGGCAGTATCAGCCATTGTCAAGCAAATGGAGGGGGAGGAGGAATTACAGAAGCGAATCCTTTCTCACAATGAGTACATGGAGGACATTCCTAGCCTTAACGCTGATTTAGAGGCTGCCAATCGCAGAGTCCTGTTTCTTAATGAAGAAAATGCTGTTCTGCATGAGAGATTGGAATCGCAGGAACAACAAATGGCAAACATGATTCCTGTCTCTGCCTATGTTCAAATGGTGGAGAATATGCAATTCCTGGCTGCCCTACAGGGTGATGTTAGGGCTATGGTTGAACAGATGGCCATGGGTGTTGCAAGGAATGAAGTTAGATCCTCCAACCTTCTCCTTAGACAATTTGGTGTGGATCCTGGTGCCCATCTCACTCCTGTAGTTACTGATTGGAACAATTTTGCTTTCTCTGTTCCCAACTCAGATAGTGACCTTGTTGCACAAGTCTCCCCTGTTCTTTCTCCTGCCCCTGCTGATGACAAAAAGGGGGAGAAGAAGAAATCTAAAAGTAAATCTAAAAAGAGAAAACAATCAGAGGGGGAGCATGAGCATGAGAAGGCTCCTAAACAACCAAGGAGGGATGGTGATGGTGATGGTGATGGTCAAGACTTTGGCACTAAGCCCAGCAACGCTCATACTGAAACTGGTGTACAGGCAGCTGGTGGATCTCAACCCAGTGAGTCTGTCACATCAGTGGATGATATTGGTTCTGGCAGTAAGCCCAGTGATGTTTCTGATATGGCTGTTGCTAAAGCTCTTCTTGTCTCTCAGTCTATTGAAAGGAAAATGAAAAGAAAACTTGAGAGATATCAGAAGAGACAGCAAGACTTAAATGATTCCTTCAATGTCAAATGGGATGCCTATGTTGCTCTTAAAGGCCACAGAATTGATCATAGGAGATGGCTGACCCAACAAAAGAAGGACATTGATGATGACCTGACTGGCATTGATCTCTACAAAAAGGAAGCACGAAAAAGAAATGCCAAGTTCATGATCAAATACGACAAAAAGAGGGCAAAGTTATATGCTGAGCGTGCAGACAGAATTAAACGAATGACTCCAGAAGAAATGAAAGATTATCTTGCATCTACTGGATCAGGGGGAGGAGTTAGAGCTGATATTTTTATGAAATGGTTAGATGCTGTGTTAGAAACCAGCTCATCTCCTCAACCAACATCCACTGCTCAGCCAGCTACACAGCAACAACCAGCAGAAACACTCAATCTTGACGTTGATGATACTCAGGGGGAGCATCTTGCTATTGTTCCCTATCTGTCTCCACAAGAACCAGTATCAACACAAGAATCATCAGCTGAACCCAAGCCTATTGACAAACAAAGGGTGAAATCCACTCCAAGGGATAACCAGCCCCTCAGGAAAGGACCCCTATTTGAGGCAGCTGATGAAGATACTGTGACAGTTGTGCCAGCTGATACTAATCAATCAACTGGTACTGAAGACTCAGCAAGGAGTGCTGAGAAAGAAGACCCAGCCGGAAGTGTGCTGCTGGGTGACACAAGCGTTGAAAACCCAGCCAATGTGGTTGAGCTGGGTGCAAAACCAGATAATGATACGGTTGATCCTGCTGACTTTACTGTCTGGGGTAGAGAAGATCACTTATTTGTTCAATCTCCTATCTCTCCTCGGACTCTCACTTATTTTAATAGAACAAAGGATAATCGTGTCAATCAATTCTCAGTAAGTTCATCTGGCATAGATGAATCAAACATGTATCCTCCATCTTCCCCTAAACATCATGGTAAGCACAGAACCTGGGAAGATGATTCAGTTGACCATAGTGAGCTGAATCTTTTCAGAATGAATCCAGATGAAAGAGAAGCTTACAGGCTGGAGATCACTGTTCTAGAATTGCTTGAGCAAAGACAAGCAGAGCTTAATGAAAGAATACGCCAAGTCAGATTGCTGCATCATCCTCTTGATCAGCCACTCTACATCGCTGCCTTGACCTTTGGCATTGATATTGGTGTATATTTGAATAACAGTGGTCGAAGGCTCTCCACTGATAAGGAGAAAGCTCAATTTCATGAAGCTCATCAGCTGGGTATGGATCTGAAAGAGTATCAGGTTGCTCTAAGAACTGAAGATGGAAGAAAAATGATTGAAGCAGTCATATCTCTAAAAATCAGCCACACTGATTATCTGCTAGGCTTAGTGGCAGAACAGCAAAGAAGAGAGGCCGCTAATGCTAAAATTACTGAGAGATTAAGGCTTCAGGAAATAGAAGACAAGTTGGCTGCCGATGAAAAGGAAGAGGCTGAGTCCCTCAAACTAATTCAAGCCATTGTCAAAGAACAGGATAAGGCACTTGATGAGAAGGAAGCTGCTGAGAAAGCACCTGCTACTGCTCCTATAAAACCTATCAGTACTATTGAAGTCCCTGATCATTATTACAGGAGCAGATATGGTGATATAATGAATAGAAGATCAAATCCCAGCCGGATCATCAAAGTGAACAGAGGGTCAAAAAGAGCCTTCAACGTTATGAGGGAGAATAATGTTCAAGAAAGGATCAACTATGATGAGTTAAGATCCCTTGGATTTAGTGAATGGATGGAGATACTGGAGTATTTTATTGGCAAAGGTGATAGTGCCATCAAAAAGACAATTAAATCTGAACTCCAACAGCTCTTCAACAAAGCCACGAAGTTTGGGAATGCACCAGCAGTAGATGTAGAACAGGTTCTTTCTCAAAAATTTAAAAGACATCAATCTACTGGTGAAGGACCAACCGGAAGAGGCCCCATCATTCTACCTCCTTCTATCCTTGTTTTTGACCCAGCTGAGATACCTATTCTGTTCTATGAATCCTGAAGAATCAAACAAGAGGAGCTATCTGAAGAAGAACGGGACAAAGATAAAGATAGATAGTCTCCTATATGCTTAAATTGAATCTTTTGTCTAACTCACTTTTTATTCTATTATCACTGTATTTAATGTATATATCCTGTTGTAATGAAAGTGAAATGAGTTTATCTTCAAAATCATATCGAATTATAAGATATAGATAACTCAGCAAAAGATCCCAAAACAAACTTAAAAAGGGACAATCTCACTGCATATTCTTATTTGTTCCCTTGTTGCTGGCTTTAATGTTTTCTCTATATGTCATAGGTTTTGTCATCATCAAATAGGGGGAGATTGTTGAGTCCCCAAAATAATTAAGGATTTAATTATGACAAAACTGTAATTTATTTACACTAAAATGTTATGTGCAGCCAGCACAAGTTTGTTTATGTTGCTTATGTACAGTCAGCTAATATAGCTGTGTCGAGTGTGTAGTATGCTGGCTGATCTACCAGCACAAAGTAGAATGTATTCTTCGAATCAGCACAGGATGAGTACTCAGCTAATTAAGAATAACAAGTGACTCAGCATATGAAGAACCAGTAGATCTGGATAGCAGCATACAACACAAGACAGTCATGCTCCATTACAAGCATGGTAGTTTCCCAGAGTGGTCTACATCAACGCACTATTCAACAGAAGTCGAAGACAAAGTTGAACAGAAAAGGACAGGAGTCGGCGGCTGACAAGTGACCTTACAAGACCACGTGGGAATGCAGAAGTGGAACGCATGTGCAGACATGTGTTATACTTTATTCATACCTAGGGAACACAACATTCCATTTGTTTAAATCAAATGTTAGTGCCAAGCCGAATTGGTGTGTTCCTGCAAATAGCTACCTAAGAGGAAAGAAGGAGAGCACGCCTTCTGACACAATTGTCCCCACAAGTACAAGGCATCCAATGTACTAGTGGACAATAGATTAATTACACGGACAATAGGACTACTATATATTGCTGTATTCACTGTTGTATCAACTAGTGGTGTGGGTTTCATTATTTAGAGTCCTAAACATGTAATAGCTTTTAGTTTACCTCTCAGCTATAATCTAGGTAATCTGTATCAACCAACTATCATTCCGCCAAGGATAGTTGTAATTCTTTGTGATTCAATCAATAAAGAATAACCGTTGAAAATTACCTGTGACTCTATCTAATTTGCATGCTTGAATACATAATCGAGTTTAACTGTTTAGTTAATTGAAAAGTAATTGTATTCACCCCCCCTCTACAATACTCCTGTCGTTATTAAGGGACCAACAATTGCAAAATTCGCTATTCGGGGATTAATCGGTCGGGACTTTGAAAGGATTAATTGACAATTCGGGGATTAATCGGAGATTAATCGGATTTTACTGTATACATTTAAATACTATATTTTGGTTAAAATGTTAAATTCTAGTTTAAATTCATGTTAAAATGTTAACCCTTTTTTACTTTGACCGACTTTGATTACCAAATTCGATTTTGATCCATCAATTGACGTTGACCGTTTAATTAAACGGATTTTTGGAAATCGGAACGGATTGCTCCTAAAAATGATTAATCGGGGATTAATCGGCGAGTAAACGGGTTTTTTACAACACTGCTAACAACCCTAGCTTAACTCACAAACCCTAATTTAAAAGTTCAAATTAGGGTTTGTACGAAGTTAAGAACATCATTTTCAACACCAAAAATTTCATTTAATCACACAAAATCAGATTCAAAACATAAATTGTTACAAAACCCAAAAAACTCCAAATTGATGATGAACGAGGAATATTCCCGAGCTCCACTAATGTTAGCAAAGGTTAGAGAGGTTGATTACACTAAAAAAAGTTTGCATGAAGAAATTCAAGGGTTTCTTCCTCCTCATCTCAAAATTGCCACTTTCACCTACAACCCACTTTTGTTCTCTAACTTTTTGCATTTGGAAAAATTAAGGAACTAAAAGGTTAATTTGGGATTATAACTTTGTAACTTACTATAGTTGCACGTTGTACCCTTTCTAAGACTTTGCACATAAGGCACATACGGTCACTTTTCAATTACATGACTAGTCTTTTTTCTAACAAAGTCAAGTTAACTAATGATGATTACTAACAAAATAGTACCTTGTAAAAAATGAAAAATGAGGTGTTTCACATGCGTGGTTGTAATTCTTCTTTTTCTTTTTTTCTTTTTTCTGATTGGTGTAGAGTTGAATCGGTTTAGGTATTTGCAATTTTACCATTTTGATTTTTTTTTACAAATTATTTTAGTAGAACTTTTCATTCGAAAAAACTCGTTTAATTTTTTCTTAAAAAAATGATTTTTATTAATTTATGTCTAAATTGAACATTTTTTTGCCATTTTTCTTTTGTATTTTTCTTTTATTTAACAGAGGTTTTGTACTGATCCGCAAATGATATTTTTTTCAAAAAGTTTTAAATTTCTTTTTAATAAAATGTTTGTTAAAAAAGTTGAATCAATAATGTAATGATTGAAATTGTGTTTTCTTGTGAAGGAATCAGCGTGGTAAGGTGTGTGCTTCCAGTTCTCTTAATAAACATTATCAAAAACGTAATTATACAACTCAAAAGGGAAAAAAAAATTATAAATGTACCAAAATGAAAAAAAAAAAAAAAAAAAAAGTATGGTCTAGGACCCGTTAGTATCATTGAGGCTTGAGCTCATAGCGATAAGGGATTCAGTCCAACTAAATCAGGTGTTGTCGAGACCCATTTTAAGTAGGTCTTTTCGGATAATTTATCCTTGTTATTTAGTTTAGTTTATTTTGTTTATTAAGAGTATTTATTACTCTCTCATCTCAAAATAATTGTCCTGTTAGATTTTTCAAATTCAGTTTATTAAGTTTTGACTTTAAATATTTGTTGGTATATGCTATAGAATATTTGATGAAATTTATATCAAAAGATTCATTTTCGAATGTGTTTTTATTTAGTATAACTTTCATTCAATATTATATAACACTAAGAAATATATTTAAAGTCAAAGTTGAAGAAAAAAGACTTAAAAAGTCAAAACAGAAAAATTATTTTGGGAGTACTTACTCATTCATGTTTTGTGTAACCTTCAGAAAACCATATTCGTGAAACTCTGAGAGGTATAAAAAACATTATTATGGATCCTTCTTTCCTCACATTTTTATTTCAAACATTCCTTAAAGAGCTTTTATAAAGGTATGTATTTTAATACGTATAAACATCCGTTTAAAATAAAGACACATGTTATATAACTAATCGGACCATGATAAATCCAAATATTTAGGGTAGAAAATCACTATACATGTGCTAAAGGTACCATATACCACCTTTTTGGGTTTTTATGTGATTTAATTTGTGAGATGAGGGCCAACGTGGTTTATTTATATTCACCAAAGACTAAAAATCCAAAATTCATCTCATTCTATTGTTGAACCTTTTATTAGTTCTAAGGTCAACAAATTTGTATGAATGGAATACTCTATTCTTTAAATATAACTTTAAGCCTAAATGTTCTCATTTAATAATAATCATATCACAACTTTAAAACCTATAATTATATTGTATAAACACATTCGAATGTCGTAATTCTACATAGTTTAACAAATTTACAGCCACAACTATCCTCTATATATATAACCATCACCCTAAACACTATTTGTTCCATTCTAACTCCCCAAAATGGCTTCCACCACCCTCATCATCCTCTCAATCTTGGTAGCTCTCTTTATCTCCGGCAACCTCCAAACCACCACGGCCCGCCGCCTCTTGACCTTCCCCAACATTCCAGGATTCCCGCCAATACCGTCACTTACCCCATCCACTGGTCTGCCCGGTCTACCCGGTATCCATGACACCCCATCAAATTTCCCAATTCCTTCATTTCCTGTTTTACCACCATTACCGCCTTTTTTTCCAAAATTTCCTAATTTCCCACTTCCTACCGGCATCCCTACTAAAACACCACCATTCGCCACAATATTCACTCCCCCGGTCCGTCCCTGATGAAGCTAATTAGGCCACATTTTAATCATTTTTATGGAGTACATGTATTGTTTTGTGTCTATAAGGATTGTTTCATGTAACATGTGTCTTTTCCATAATTGTATTTTTTTTCTCCAATTAATGTGTACTTCAAATTAAGTCATTAAATTGGTTACATGCTTATTTCCTTTTTACCGTATTCTTATCCTCTAATACATTGAAATATATATACACAGAACTAGCTAGCTTGATCTTCGAAAACATCAATATGATGACAAAAACTAAAATAATAATAAAAATTTAACAGAACTTCATGTTAAACAACACAAGATAAATATTAAATAAATTACCCAGATAACTAGATGACCGCGCCTATAAGTCTTCTAAGAATTATCGATCTACTTCTATATAGCTTTTATTAGTACAGAAAATTAAGTTGTTTTTTCTTAGGGATTATCACTTAAATACCCATTTTTCTACCTTTTTTGACTCAGAACCCACAACAAAAAAAAGTTGACAATTTGCCCGCGCAAGGCGCAAGGGCGCAAGATGCCTCTTTGCAACCTTGCTCCCCGGTGGACGCAAGGACGCAAGGTACCCCTTGTGACCTTGCTCCTCGGGGACGCAAGGACGCAAGGTGCCTCTTGCTCCCGCCTGCATGTCATAGTTAAAGTTTTCTTTTAGACATTTCATCAAACACCTTGCGTGCGCCTTACATTTGGTATTTTTCTTGATTATCTTTCATGGTAAACTATTTAATTGGCTGGCTTTAAAGTGCTTGTTTATGTTGAGACCTTTAATTTAATTGTATGATTATTTCTTGATCGTTTATATATGAAGAAAATATCCGAGCTACTGATTTAAAGGACTTGACGGTAATAAATCCTTTATTGTAATGTTTATTTTTTGATTTTTTTATTGTATTTATGTAATTTGATAAATTTTTATATTGATTTATTTATTGGGTAGGAAATGTTTATTTGGATCATGCTGGTGCAACTTTGATGAATGATGCACATAAGGTGTTTGATGAAATGCCTCAAAGAAAACATTGATTATGACATGCAGGCGGGAGCAAGAGGCACCTTGCGTCCTTGCGTCCCCGGGGAGCAAGGTCGCAAGAAGCACCTTGCGTCCTTGCGTCCACCGGGGAGCAAGGTCGCAAAGAGACACCTTGCGTCCTTGCGCCTTGCGCGGGCAAATTGTCAAAAAAATATTTTTATGGGTTCTAAGTCAAAAAAGGTAGAAAAAATGGGCATTTATGTGATAATTACTTTTTGGGATCACATAATCTCATAACCAAACAACACCTAAAACACAATAAAAGTAAATAGCCTGTACGTGTAACATAGATAACTGGGCTTGTGATGGATCACGATTTGGGAGTGGATCCAATTTAAAGGCCTAATATAGGCCCAAAACATATACAAACAATTATCAGAACAACTTAGCTTCGATACTAGCCCATGTCATACTTGGGAATTGTTTATGGTTGGGCCTATTCTTAGGGGTTGTTTAATATTAAGTTTTGTTTCTATTTTCCTTTAATAGAAAAGACGTCTAATTCTCTGTCACTTAGAAATAGACTAATTTTCACTTTAAGTGATAAAGAAACAACATTTATCATTAAGTTGAAAGCAAACGAACCCTTAGCCAAGGTTTATCCACATTTTCCTTTTATTTAACTATATGAATTTGTTTATACTTGCTTTAATCAATTAATCAGTTTATTCAAGGTTTCATTTTGAAAAAGGCATGTGGTACTAAATGAATAAAGTTAGATAGTAGTAACTAAATAGGCTTAACTAGTCCGGATCCGGCCCACACGATGCGGCGGGGGGCTTTCGGCCTGTGTATTCATATTTAACATAGCGTTGTGTATTTACAGAGGGGAAAACGGCGCATTTCTTAAGCGCCGTTTTAGATGTCGTTGTCTTAAACGTTTTTTAAAGTGTCCGTTTCGAACGTAGTTAGTTTCGTTTTGTTCATAAATTTTTTTCGAGTGTAACGGTGTTGTCGGAAAAATTTAACTTGCGGTGAACAGAAGGATACGGGTTATCGTTGTGTTAAGCGTTTTTTAAAAAGTGTGCGTTTCGCGTATAGTTAGTCACGTTGGGTTCGTGAGACCTTTTCGAGTTGAACGGTGGTATCGGAAAAATTTAACTCGCACCGAGCGAGAAGATAGGGCCCGTTATAAATTTGGGAGGAATTAGTTTCTTTTATTTTAAAAAAATTATATGTTTACACTTTCTACCCCTGAAAAAGTGTAAACTTGAGGTCAACTAAAACTACATAATTTGGCATGACTTTTAGTATATAAGGTTAATGTTATAAAATATCTAGATTGGATGTTAATTTTATTATTATTATATTTCTTGCATAGTAATATTTTATGCTATAAATAGACATGTATGGTAGCCATTTAAGGTGCACCATTTCTCTTGAAATATCAATATTTCTTCTCTCCTTCTTCTCTCTTTTTCTCTCTTTGTTCTTATAACCATTAAAGGTAGTTATAAGCCTACTGAATTATAACACGTTATCAGCACGAAAAGCTTAGTGTAATTAAAAGATATCTCAAACGATCACGAATCACTAATCAAGGTATGAAATTATTAATAATTTTCAGACTCGAATATATCAAATTTTGGACTACTAACATTTATATTTATGTTATTTAATTTATATATGGTCGGTTATACCACCTGAATTATATTTCTGTAATCTAACTTTTACTACCTTCACTAACATTTATATTTATGTTATTTAAGTTATATATGGTCGGTTATACCACCTGAATTATATTTTCTGTAATCTAACTCTTATTAACTTCACTAACATTTATATTTATGTTAATAAGACCTCATGATTGTACGCAACACGTCATTTGACAACACGGTACTTTATGTACGCAACACGTCATTTGACAACACGGTACCATGGGTCGAGATTAATTCCGATCAATACGAATACGACGGGGTCTTTATATGTTATCTAACATTTATGATTACTTATGCAATTAATCATTATTTATTTCATGCATACTAATGTTTATTCTTAAATTTATAATTTTAAAAGTTAAAATAAAAAAATAGTTTGTATTTTTATTAAAAGTAAATCTTAAAAGTTAAAATAAGAAAAAGTAGTTTGTACTTTTATTAAAAGTAAATCTTAAAAGTTAAAATACAAAAAGTAGTTTGTATTTTTATTAAAAGTAAATCTTAAAAGTTAAAATAAGAAAAAGTAGTTTGTATTTTTATTAAAAGTATATCTTAAAAGTTAAAGTAAGAAAAAAAAAGGGATGGTAAAATGGAATAGTTTTTTTGTCAAAAATGAAGTATTGAAAATGAAGTGGTCTCCTTCTATAACTAAAAAAAAAATATACTTTTATCAAATGAATTTTTTTGTGGCCGACAATTTCAAACACGAGTCCGTGTTTAGTTTATCAAGAATATCTCTTGCTTTGGTGAAAGGTCACGATCACGATATCAGGTGTTGTGAAAGAATTAAAAAATTGGTCAAGTGGCCTTTTTAAAAACTAGAAAAAAATTTAAACAAAAAGTTTTTTTTTATATATTTATAATTTACGGGTAACGTAAAAAAAGGAAGTTTTTTTTTAAAAAAAAAAACAAAGAAAGTGTTTAAATGAGTTTTACAGAAAGGGGGAAAGCAAAGTAAAAAAAAAACTTTTTTCCAAACAAAGGTAAATGAAAGTAGGACTTAATACAAGAAAAAAGTAAACAACTCCTAGACGTGATAAAATCTATCAATGATAAGTATTAGACTTGATGAGCTAAATGTGACAAAAATGTTTCAACATGTCTTATGTTAATTTTCTAAAATAAGTTATTATTATTTCGAGTTTAACACATATACATATGTTAATTAAAAATAACCTTTTTGTTCTTATGTAGTGTTGGGTTGCAATTTTGGTTGTATGCCATAATTCCATCCAGTAGAGTGACAATAGAAAACTTTTGATGATAATCAATAAAAAACTTTTTTCCAAACTTGTCAAATGTTTTGTTAAAAACGTGACCGTTGAAAAAAGGAGGTTGAATAATAAAACTTAAAAAACAAATTATTTTTTAAGAGTGTGCATCAAAATGGCCCGTTTAATAATGGGGAGTAAAAATATAGTCAAATTGTTTCAACGAACAAGGGTTCAATTGGATGTCTCTTAAAAAAAATCCGCGGGTACGGGTGATGGATCCAATGGATCCGCATCCACGACCCGCGGGTGCTATCCCTAATTGTGACAAGTACAAATCAACTAAAAGTCTAAAAAATAAATGCTCTTATAGGGACCAAATGTTCACAATAATTGCCTAAGCTAGATATGAAACAAATAGTTCATAAAAAAAAAAAAAAGGTCGTTGTGCATTTTCGGGATGATAGCCGAAATACACTTACAAAAGTAGGTCAGCCGTCAATTCTTTATGGCCATATCAACGTAGATCAATAAAATCATTTATGGTTTTGATAAAAGATTAATTACAAATTAATTGTTTTTTGGTCTTGGATTCTCGGTAACAAAAGCAAAGGTTGTTTTTGGTTGCCACAACAAACAAGACAGAGGTTGTTGACTTTTGTTGTTAAACATGGCACAAGTGAACAATAACAATAGATTATTGTTTTTGAAAAGAATAATGATGCGTTAATTTTATTGTATAAAATAAAATTAAAGAAAATGGTTTTCATTGATGACTATGAACAAACGCAAACAAAGTGTTTGTGGTATTTGGTGATTAAAAAAAAAAATGCATCTAAAGCTTCTACTGAAAATAATATGCATCTAAAGCTTCTACTGAAAATTAATGTGCAAGGTACAACGTATAACTATATGGTCAAATTCATTTGAGCCTTCGGAGTCACAAGTATATGATGTATATATATATTACTCAATTAACAAAATAGTAAATCTAAATTAATTCATATGAATAGTAAAACGAAATTAATTAATTTACTATTCACATTAAAAAGCGCATATGATAAAAAGCGCATCGCATATGATAAGCGCATATGATAAAAAGCGAATATGATGAAAAGCACAACGCATATGATAAAAATCGCATATGATTAAAAGCGCATATGGTGAAAAACACAGTGCATATGATTAAAAGCGTATATGGTGAAAAGGATATATGATAAAAAAAAAAAACACATATGGTGATTTATAAAAAAAAAAAAAAAAAAAAAAAAAAACACATATGGTGATTAATGGAAAGCACATATGGTGATTAATGAAAAGTATATTGTGAAAAAGAATCACAAATGTTTCTTGAAAGAATTCAAGGTAAGATATATGAACCAATTCATCCATCATGTGAACCATTTTGATATTTCATGGTTCTAATAGACGCATCTAGCGGATGGTCTCATATTTGTATGTTATCAAGCCGTAATATGGCATTTGCAAAGTTTCTTGCACAAATTATTAAATTGAGAACACATTATTCTGATTACACCATTAAAAGGATGAGACTTGATAATGCTGGTGAGTTAACATCTCAAGCATTTAATGATCATTATATATCTACAGGGATTGTTGTTGAACATCCAGTTGCTCATGTGCATACACAAAATTGGTTTAGCTGAATCAATAGATAAACGCTTACAGCTAATAACTAGACAATTGATAATGAGTACAAATCTCTCAATATTTATATGTGGACATGTAAATTTACATGCTGCGACATTAATTCGCATTATACCATGTGGAAGTCGTAAATATTTTCACTTAATACTTGATTTTGGCCAAGAGCCAAATATTTTCTACCTTAAAACATTGGTTGTGCAGTGTATGTTCCAATTGTATCACCACAACACAATAAAATGGTTCTTCAAAGAAAGATGATAATATATTTTGGATATAAAACATCTTCAATCATAAGATATATTGAACCCATGATGGGTGATGTTTTTACAGCACGTTTTGCTGATTGTCATTTTAATAAAACATTGTTCCCTAGATTAGGGGGAGAAATAAAAATAAAAAATAAAATGATGCTTCATGATGTGAACATCAATTAAGGTATATTGAACTCGCACAAAAGAATGTGAAACGAAAGTTCAAAAATAATGCATATGCAAGAACTTGCAAATTAATTACTTTATGCATTTACAGATATAAAAAAGTGACTAAATCATATATACCAGCGATAAATGCTCCAGCTCGAACTGAAATTCCAAAAGCTGGCAATAATGTCACTGTTGAGTATTTGCCACGCATCAAACGTGGAAGATCAATTGGTTCCGAAGATAAAAATCCTCGAAAAAGAAAATCAGCTGATAATGAGGTAAGAGAAAGTGTTCAAGAAGAACCACAAATCAATATTCCTTCTGCAGAGGATATTGATAAATGTAAATACTAAAATTGCGATAAATTATGCAATATTATGGAACCGAAATGAAACTAAAATCTCTATGAGATATTTTCATATAATGTTACAATGACATCATGAATAAAGATGATGATCTGGAACTAAAATCTGTCATTGAATATACAAAATGGACATGATTGAGCTCAATGGAAAGGAGCAATAAGAGCTGAATTAGAATCGCTCGATAAAAGAAAAGTTTTCGGATCAATCGTTATCACTTTTAAAGATGTGAAACGTATGGGATACAAATGAATTTTTATCCGAAAAGAAATGTGCAAATGAAGTTACAAGGCAAAACTAGACTTGTAACTCAATATTTTTCACAAAGACCAGAAATGAATTAGGAGGAAAAATTATCCTCCTGTAATGGATACAATTACTTATTAGATACTTAATCAACCTGGTAGTTATTTAAATGCATCTCATGAATGTTGTTACTACTTATCTGTATGGATCACTTAATAGTGATATATATGAATATACCTAAAGGGTTAAGGTATCATAAGCATCTAATGTAAAACCCAAGGGAATATATTCCATTAAATCACAAAGATTTCTAAGTGGGTTTATACAAACGGGACGTATGTGGTATAACCGATTAAATGACTACTTGATAAAAAAAAAGGGTATAAATATAAACTTATTTTGCACGTATGTTTTATAAAAACAATGTTCGGATATGAGATCGTAGTTGTTTATGTCAATGTTCTTAACATCATATGAACAAATAAAGAGATCTATGAAATCATTCAACTTCTAAAGAATTATTTTGAAATGAAAGATCTTGAAAAAACCAAGTATTACCTTGGATTGCAAATTGAGCATATGCCTAATGGTTTACTTGTACATCAAACAACTTATACCGAAAAGATTTTAAAACATTTTTTTTAAAGACAAACTCATTGTTGTTAGATCACTCAATATTGACACTGATCTATTTCATCCCTGCGAAGATCATGAAAATTTTAACAGATCGGAAGTTTTATATTTTAGTGCAATTGAGGTTCTTATGTATCTTATAGATTATACAAGATCTGACATTTCTTTTGCAGTTAATTTGTTGACAAGGTTCAGCTCAGCCCCTACCAAAAGACATTGGAATGGGATCAAACAAATAGTTTGATACCTTCGGGGAACTACTGATTTATAATTATTTTATTCTAACAACTCGAAACAAGATTTGTTTGGTTATACAGATGCAGATTATTTATCCGATCTACATAAAGCTAAATCTCAAACTGGATATGTATTCCTAAATGGAGGCACCGCAATATCATGACGTTCTCAAAACAAACACTTGTTGCAACATCATCAAATCATGCCGAAGTGATTGCATTACATGAAGCTACTCGGGAATGATTTTAATTAAGATCAATGATACAAATCATTATTGATTCTTGTGGACTAGAACGCTATAAAAGCGTAACAACTATCTATGAAGATAATACAGCTTACATAATACAAATGAAAGAAGAGTATCAAAAATGACAGAACAAAACATAAATGCTGACGAGGCGCTAAAGCTATAAACGGTCTTAACGGTCATAAGTTTGATGGAAAAGAATGGTATATTGGTAAGGCTCAGAAAAAGACTGAAAGGGAATAGGAACTGAAACAACGGTTTGAACAAACCATGAAGGAGACTGTAGACAAATCACGAGGGCCAAACTTGTACATAAAACATTTAGATGATACAGTTTCAGATGAAAACCTCAGATTTTTCTCATATACTCAAGATATCGTAAAAGACAACCAGATTAAAATGAGATACGTTCAATCAACAACTCTGCTGATCTTTATACCAAAGCACTGCTAACTGCTATTTTCAGAACACACGTTCATAATATTGGCATGAGGCATGTTCAGAAGATGTAACAACTCAGGCATTGCCTACTTGAGGGGGAGTCAACTTTATGCTGCACTCTTTTTCCCTTAGCTAAAGTTTTATCCCAATGGGTTTTCTTTAGCAAGGTTTTTAACGAGGCAGTACTAGTTATTCTCTAATAAAATTGTCATCCAAGGGGGAGTGTTATAAAATATCTAGATTGGATGTTAATTTTATTATTATTATATTTCTTGCATAGTAATATTTTATGCTATAAATAGACATGTATGGTAGCCATTTAAGGTGCACCATTTCTCTTGAAATATCAATATCAATATTTCTTCTCTCCTTCTTCTATCTTTTTCTCTCTTTGTTCTTATAACCATTAAAGGTAGTTATAAGCCTACTGAATTATAACAGTTAATAATTAATTAATAATAGACATTATATAATTGTCACCGAGATAGTAGCTGGGTTGCAAAGTGCCTCATGTTATTTGCGGGCCTGTATCCATAAAAAAAATCAGTGCATGTTCGAATTCTCGGGGGAGGTTTTCTCCAGGTTCTGTTGTGGTGACAAGATACATTCGTAAACCACTCGGTTTAACTCAAAGCTCACCGGGTACGCATTGCGCGATGGTGTGTGACGAGTTTCCTTCTAATGTGTGAGTGAGTGGCATATTCGCAAAGTTAGTTAAGTCTCCTCTGGGTTATGTCAATACTGTCGTTTTAAAACATAATGGACATTAGATAATTAATCCATGTTGTGTTTACTAAAATAAGATTTTATAATTTGAATTTAATACCATCTATAATTCTATAATCTATAATAATGCAAACCTCCATTAATGTTATCAATAGTATTAGACGATAAGTGTGTGCTTTTTAATTCACATGGGTTTTAGACTTGCTTTGCGAACCTACTAATCACACCACGACTACTAGCTTTGCGAGCAGTCTAAAATCATCGCGGGGTCAGAGGAGATTTATGTAAGTGACGGAACCATAATTTTTTCCCATCGGGGGTGAAAAAAAATTAAAAAGCCTAGCAATTTTTCTTTTTGCCAAAATATGGAGACTTTTGGGCCAGAACATGAAAACTTTTGGGCAAAAAAAAAAACCCACTCCCGTTCCGCCCCTTTATGTTGCTTAGCGGATTCGAACTTGAGACCTTCCACAGCTTTAATTCTACTTGAAAGGTCAAGTACTAATCACTCACTCAGCTACCAGCTACCGATTCTGGTTAGATTGTATACTGATTCTGGTTACGTTGTAAGTATGTCTGTATGTCTTTTGGGATACATAATTTCTAAAACCTAATCACGTGACAACACATGATGCAATTTCGTAGTCCACATACATATGTTGCTGGTTAGAGACATTTTGGTTGGTTAGCATAACCTAACTACCATGATGCGAGTTAGGTTTACCCTGATATGTCATTATTTTAGGTTATCCATGAAATGTCATAGTTTAGGTTAACCATAATATGTCATCATCAAGCTACAATTTAGGGGTGTTCACCGATGTGATATTTGGTTTCCTCCTTGGTTCGGCTTCTTTGGGAGTACGGATTGGCATTTGTGAGGTCACTCTATATTCAAACAAAACGCACTTCAATTTGCCTAATGAACGCATATCCAGATTTGGTTGGAACGAGTTTTGATTAGGCCTGAATTATCTACATTTTGTTGTTTTCGTAGAAACAAGAAAGAATATGATCTTCGATCTAACCAAACCGTACGCATCATAGAGTTCACATGCGACACGAAAAGAAAAATGAAATCAGATACTCAGTAGTAGAACTTGAACCCAACCTTTTGAACCCGGCCACAGATGGGACGGGTGTAAAAATTTATTAAATTTTTCATTAAAAGCTGGGGCGAACACTAAAAAAACCTTATTTTTTAGTAAAAAGAAAATTTTTTTAGTGTAACTTTTTTAAAAAAAAAATCTAGCTGGGACGGGTGCCCCGCCATGCCCCTAGTATATTCCGCCACTGCTGAGATGGGGCGATATTAGTGAAGGGGTTAGGGGTAAACACTAAAAAGGACCTTATATTTTAGTAAATTTTTATATATATTTTTAAATGGAGCTGAGGCGAATACCCCTTTGGTTGCACTATGTTCGATAGATACTATGATTATCCGAAATCTTTAAGAACACATACATAATAACAATGTTGATTCGGACACACTAGCTAGACATTTCAGGTCGAAAACTGCAATATCGAATATAAATTCAGGACACCGAATTCCTCCACCTTCTCGGCGTTTTCGCATCTGGTTCTGTAACAACTCGAGACCCCATTCCTGTATTCTCAACAGTCGTTATTTTAGTCATTTTGCTCAACTTTTTCCACCCACTTGACCACGCAGATTGATGTTTCATCTTCATTAGCTTATCGTTTTGTCTTTGCAGACCCTCCATATCATGTTGAAGCTCTAAGTATTTTGTTTTAACGGTTTCTAGATCAAATTTGAGCGTGTTTATGTCCTTTTTAGCAGCAGCCCATCCGTCTTGAAACGACTGTGGTGTTTCTTCAAGTAACGTTTTCCTGTTTGAAACGATCGGTTGGTAATGGGGGTCGTTTGGTTCTTTGAAAGGTGCGATGTTAGCTATTGCGTTACTTAGCTTTATTTGTTCTGAGAGGATGACCTGGACTACAACCCTAACCGGGAGTCTTTCATTTTGTGCTGCGTGTGTGCACGCGTCCATCGAGAGCTTTTGGCAGTTCATGACTCCACAAATTCTTTTTCGTTGGTATTCTGAGAGCATAGGATGAGCCTGCAAATCAAACACATGTCGAAAAGAGTGGTTTTGCAATTAGTAAATGTGATAATTATTAACCACTTTATTGATCAATGCCCCGATTTCATGTTATGTTTTATCACTAACGACTCGAACAAAACATTTACTAAAGTGGTTGGGGCCCTAATATTCCAAAAAGATGTCTAGGTTCAAACCACATTAGCAGTATAACTTGAGGTGGCCACGGAAAAGGGTCGTAAATGGTCACGAGATAACTCGATTAGACTGCGTACATCTAAATGACCTTTTTCTATTGAAAAGGTAGATCAATACATCAACCAGACCCATTTTGACACCTATATAAGATTACTTGTTTTAAACTGATTTTAGAGACAATACCTGAAGATATGAATCGATTGCACGATATATGCCATCATCGCAACTTCTTGCAGATTCGGGCAAAGCCTCAGCAAGAACTTGAAACTTCGTCAACGAAAGGTTTTTATCTCGAGAAACTTCCGCTAGATAACTATCAACGAGCCTAGCAACTGTTGTTTTCTCATTCGATTCATTACCTCTTTGGTCTGCTTCAATTTTGGTATCCATCTGTTCTTGAATCAAGAAATGTTCCAAAATTCGTTGAAAAAGATCAACGTCGTATATAGTCTCACTTCTATTATAAGAAGGAATCAATAGATCCACCAATGTAGCCTTTTCCAGTTGCATCCCAACTCGTTTCTCGAGCTCAGTAACTAAAGCTGGCGACACATTAACCATGTTCGCGATCCTTAATAAGCGTAGAAGAAAGCTACATGAAACACTGTCGTTTTGTGGTGGGATTATGCTAATTAGGCTTTCAATAATCGTTCTTTGACGTTTTCCTTGAGGGCTCGAATAATGATCATCTTTATTCACCGCAATGATCATATGCAGCCCGCCGTTCCCTTTACTAGCAGCCGCGGTCCCACCACCATCTTCTTCAACCAAACCCTTTGAACCCTCTTTAACCATTCCCGGAAGCCATTTCATAGCATAATGCATAATCGCAGCTCCAACTAATTTATCGTTCATTCCTTTTACTCTAATCGCTGTAATCACACGAACAAAATGATCGATCCTCAAAACAGAAATATCATCACACCACCAGTTAGCTTGAACCGGGGGGCCCGGATCTTTCTTTTCTCCATTGTATTGCCACCGGACCCCAGTGGGGTCCGTGCAAGCTTTACAAGCAACAGATTCACTACAACGCCTAACCATTTGAATGTTCTTGGCCCATGGACACAATTCTTCGCAACTTTTTAGCACCATGATTGAATCTTTCCATGAAGTTAAAACGACATAGTTCAGAAATGCTTCAGTTTTGAAAATCAAATTTCCCTCTTCTAAATCCTCGGTCATCTCGAGATACTCGGCTGCACATCTGAGCCCAGCGATCACGATTGCGGTTAGATCAATCGCGATACCATAGCAAAATTTGGCAACTAGCTCAAATGCTTCTGGGCCACCTGGTAAGTCATCTAGGACTACCTTCATCAAGTCCATTTCTCTTGATTCATATATGATTCTGTTTATTTTCCCACTTTTTGAAATCAAGGGAAACTGCAAGTGTGGATAAAAATCATACAAAAATGAATCATCAGTCATGTAGCAAGAAAAAGTTACAATCTTTATAAAGCCTGAATAGTTTGACTCAGTAAAGTCAATACCTTATGCAAATGGAAGCTAATTTCACCAACTTGAACCATCAAATCACATGGTATATCAGTTACAACATACCTATAATCATCATAGAACATTAAATATTTAATAAATGTTGTTAACTGAAATGATATTCGAGCTTGATTTTTAAGTTTGACAGATGAAGTTTGACTGATGGTTGCTTACCAAGATTGACCTTTTTGTTCAAATTTGTCTGTTCGAACCCCATGACTGGTTTTAAGAACTCCATTGTTGTAGTTTTTTCCTGAAATTGATTCAGATTCTGAATCCCACATGATGAAAAACTCAAAAATGATGAAAAAAGAATTGTGAAGAAATTGAACAGAGAAAATGATCAAAATTAGTAAAGCCACGTGAAGTTATCTCAGAACAATGGACTTTATATGCAATTTCAAGATAGTATGCTGTTTTTGAAGAGACCGAATGGATTTATTTGTTTAATCTATAATCCACCCTTAAATGTGTTTTAATGATTAGTTTTAATGGAAACATGTTAAAATGATTTGTGTTATAATAATAATAATAATATAGATATGGATAGTCAATTTTGGTGTATACATATAGTCAATTTTGGTACACAAAGTATGTATTTTTATATTGAGATTTTAGGCTATAAATACTCATGAATGCAAGCATTAAACTTGCACCATTTCTCACACTTACAAAGTGTTTCTTTCTTTCTCTCCATTATCATCTTTGTTCTTACACTTCATTATTAGTATTCTAAATCAAGAATCAAACCACTAAAGGTAGTTATAAGCCTACTGAATTATAACATCAAGAATCAAACCACTAAAGGTAGTTATAAGCCTACTGAATTATAACACGTTATCAGCACGATAATCTTAATACTAAATATGGTTGGCTCTGCCACCAAAATGATATATGGTCGGTTATACCACCAAAATGATATATGGTCGGTTATACCACCAAAATGATATATGGTCGGTTATACCACCAGAATGATATAGGTCGGTTATACCACCTGAAAAAATATATGGTCGACACTGTCGCCAAATTTTCATTTATGTTTACTAATATTTATATTTTTGTTATATAACATTTATTTATGATTGCTTACACATGGTCGACACTGTCACCTACTTATCATTTATGTTATATTAAATTTATGTTTAATGTTTATATACTTATGAATATAAATTGACTCTAATTTATCATGATGTTTGTTTTAATTTTTGATAATAGAAAATGTCGAATCTGGAAAAGCTTAAATTTACTCCTTTAGAATCAACTGGAAACAACTACATGCCATGGGTTATAAAAGTAAAAATGCATCTTAAATCAATGGGCATTCTTGAAACCATAAATGAAAACAACACTTGTTCTGAAAAAGAACAAGCTACGGCATGTTGCTTTATTCATCAACATATTGATGAATGCTTACAAAATAATTATGTGACTGTAGAAGATCCCCATGTTTTATGGGAAGGTCTCAAAAGCAGATTCAATAATCAAAGAGAAATTTTACTTCCAGCTGCAATGGAACAATGGAGAACATTAAGGTTCCAAGACTTTAAGAAAGTAAATGAATACAGCTCAGCTCTGTATAATACATGTTCACAACTTAAATTCTGTGGACATGAAATTAGTGATGCAGACATGATGGAGAAAACTTTCTCCACAATGAATGCTGCAAACATCACAGTGCAAAGAAATTTGAGAATGCTAAAGTTCAAAACATATCCTGAACTTAATTCATATCTCTTAGTTGCAGAGCAAAATGATGAGCTATTAATGAAAAATCAGCAATCCCGTCCTACTGGTACACTTGCAATCCCTGAAGCAAATACTGCAAATAATTATAAACAGGGACAAGGACGCGGGCAAGGTCGTGGTTATAATAACCATCACCATCATCATGCCAAAAGCCATAACTATGGTAGAAACCATCCTTATGGTAATGGTAATGGGCGTGGACGTGGTCGTGGTCGTGGCCGTGGTGGTCAAAGAAATAGTAATCCACGAAAATATAAATATCAACCACAAAACAAGCCCATTAAACAAGATGTTGAAGAAAATTCTTCTAAAAATTCTGAAGAATCTTGCTACAGATGTGGTAGAATGGGCCACTGGGCTAATACTTGCCGAACATCTAAACATCTTGTTAAGATGTATCAGGATTCGCTGAAAGGTAAAGAAAAGGAAGTAAATTTTGTGGATAATATTGATCCAACAGTCACTGAGAAACCATCTGATTTATATGAAGATTTCTTGAATGTTTAAGTTGTGTGTCTTTTGAAAAATAAACGATTTAATATCGTCTGTCTTTGTCATTATGTTTGCTAAATGTTTCAGTACTATCTATTTGCGTTTAAAATATTGTGTAATATTAATGTACTCACTATTTATTTCTTATATATGAAGTTCAATATGAATTTTGCTGGAATACAACATCAATCAAGTGGTGGAGATCTCTGTATAGCAGACAGTGGAACTACACACACTATACTTAAATCCGAGAAATATTTTATTGATCGAAAACCAACGGAAGGAACTATACATACAATATCAGGACCTGCTAACTTGATAAAAGGGATAGGAAAGGCAAATTTCATACTACCAAATGGTACAAAATTTTTAATAAATGATGCCTTATTTTCTCCCAAGTCAAGCAGAAATTTATTGAGTTTCTCCGACATATACCTTAACGGGTATGATTATCAGTCAGTGACAACAGAAAATGAGAAATATTTAAGTATCACTGACAAGAGTCATGTGGTTGAAAAACTGCCAAGACTTAGTTCTGGATTACATTATACACATATAAATGTACCAGAAATACATATGGTAGTTAACGAAAAATATATTGATCCTGGTGTATTCAGTTTATGGCATAACAGATTAGGCCATCCAGGATCAACAATGATGAAAAGGATTATTGAATGTACTCATGGACATCCACTAAAGGATAGAAAAATCCATCATGATACAATGGTTCCATGTACATCTTGCTCTCTTGGAAAATTGATAACTAGACCCTCACCACTTAAGGTTGAGAAAGAATCACCAATGTTTCTTGAAAGAATTCAAGGTGATATATGTGGACCAATTCATCCACCATGTGGACCATTTAGATATTTCATGGTTCTAATAGACGCATCTAGCAGATGGTCTCATGTTTGTCTGTTATCAAGCCGTAATGTGGCATTTGCAAAATTTCTTGCCCAAATTATTAAATTGAGAGCTCATTTTCCTGATTACACCATTAAAAGGGTGAGACTTGATAATGCTGGTGAATTTACATCTCAAGCATTTAATGACTATTGCATGTCTATAGGAATTGTTGTTGAACATTCTGTTGCTCATGTGCATACACAAAATGGTTTAGCCGAGTCATTGATTAAACGTTTACAGTTAATCGCTAGACCATTGATAATGAGAACAAAACTCCCTGTATCTATATGGGGTCATGCAATTTTACATGCTGCTGCATTGATTCGCATCAGACCAAGTGCAAGTCATAAATATTCCCCCCTACAACTTGCTTTTGGTCAAGAGCCAAATATTTCCCATCTTAGAACATTTGGTTGTGCAGTGTATGTTCCAATTGCGACACCACAACGTACAAAAATGGGTCCTCAAAGGAGGTTGGGAATATATGTTGGATATGAAACATCTTCAATATTAAGGTATATTGAACCTATGACAGGTGACGTTTTTACAGCACGTTTTGCTGATTGTCATTTTAATGAAACATTGTTCCCTAGATTAGGGGGAGAAATGAAAAATAAAGAAAATGATGTTTCATGGTGTGAACCTCAATTAAAGTATCTTGATCCTCGCACAAAAGAATACGAGACAGAAGTTCAAAAGATAATGCATATACAAGAACTTGCAAATCAATTGCCTGATGCATTTACAGATACAAAAACGGTGACAAAATCATATATACCAGCAGTAAATACTCCAGCTCGAATTGAAATTCCAAAAGCTGGCAATAACGTCACTCATGAATCTTTGTCACGTCAGAAACGTGGAAGACCAATCGGTTCAAAGGATAAAAATCCTCGAAAAAGAAAATCAGCTGATAATGAAGTAAAAGAAAGTGTTCAAGAAGAACCACAAATCAGTACTCCTACTGCAGAGGAGATTGATGATGTCAATACAGAAATTGCAATCAATTATGCATATTCAAAAATATTATGGAACCGAAATGAAATGAAAAATCTTGATGAGAAATTTTCATTTAATGTTGCATATGACATCATGAATAATGATGATGATCCAGAACCAACATCTATGGTTGAATGTCAAAATAGACATGATTGGGCTCAATGGAAAGAAGCAATACGAGCTGAATTAGAATCACTCAATAAAAGAAAAGTTTTCGGATCCATCATTCTCACTCCTAAAGATGTGAAACCTGTAGGATACAGATGGATTTTTGTCCGAAAAAGAAATGAGAAAAATGAAGTTACAAGGTATAAAGCTAGACTTGTAGCTCAAGGTTTTTCTCAAAGACCGGGAATTGATTATGAAGAAACTTATTCTCCTGTTATGGATGCAATTACTTTTAGGTACTTAATCAGTCTGGCAGTTTCTAAAAATTTAGAAATGCATCTCATGGATGTTGTGACTGCTTATCTATATGGATCACTTGATAGTGATATATATATATGAAGATACCTGAAGGATTTAAGGTACCAGAAGCATCAAATGCAAAACCCAAAGAAATGTATTCGATTAAATTACAAAGATCTTTATATGGGTTAAAACAATCGGGACGTATGTGGTATAACCGATTAAGTGATTACTTGATAAGCAAAGGGTATACAAATAATCTTACTTGCCCTTGTGTTTTCATTAAGAAAACAACATCCGGATATGTGATCATAGCTGTTTATGTTGATGATCTTAACATCATAGGTACAAATAAAGAGATCCATGAAGCCATTCAACTTCTAAAGAAAGAATTTGAAATGAAAGATCTCGGAAAAACCAAGTATTGCCTTGGTTTACAAATTGAGCATATGCCTAATGGTTTACTTGTACATCAAACAACATATACTGAAAAGATTTTGAAACGTTTCAATATGGACAAGGCAAAACCATTAAGTACTCCTATGGTTGTTAGATCACTCAATGTTGAAGCTGATCCATTTCGTCCATGTGAAGATCAAGAAGACATTCTTGGACCAGAAGTACCATATCTTAGTGCAATTAGAGCTCTTATGTATCTTACAAATTGTACAAGACCTGACATTTCTTTTGCAGTTAATTTGTTGGCAAGGTTCAGCTCTGCTCCTACCAAAAGACACTGGAATGGGATCAAACACATATTTCGATACCTTCGAGGAACTACTGATTTAGGATTATTTTATTCTAACGAATCAAAACAAGATTTGGTTGGTTATGCAGATGCAGGTTATTTATCTGATCCACATAAAGCTAAATCTCAAACTGGATATGTATTCCTAAATGGAGGTACTGCAATATCATGGCGTTCTCAAAAACAAACACTTGTTGCTACATCGTCAAATCATGCCGAAGTGATTGCATTACATGAAGCTACTCGAGAATGTTTTTGGTTGAGATCAATGACACAACTCATTACTGATTCTTGTGGACTAGAACGCGATAAAAGTCCAACAACTATCTATGAAGATAATGCAGCTTGCATAGCACAGATGAAAGAAGGGTATATCAAAAGTGACCGAACAAAACACATACCACCTAGATTCTTCTCATACACTCAAAATCTCATTAAGGACAACCAGATTGAAATGAGATATGTGCAATCTAGCAAAAACTCTGCTGATCTTTTCACGAAAGCACTTCCAACTGCTATTTTCAGAACACACGTTCATAACATTGGCATGAGACATGTTCAAAAGATGTAACAGCTGAAGCGATGTCTACTTGAGGGGGAGTCAACTCCATGCTGCACTCTTTTTCCCTTAGCTAAAGTTTTTTCCCACTGGGTTTTCTTTAGCAAGGTTTTTAACGAGGCAGTAATTTATAGTTGATCTTCAACAAAATAAAATTGCTATCCAAGGGGGAGTGTTATAATAATAATAATAATATAGATATGGATAGTCAATTTTGGTGTATACATATAGTCAATTTTGGTACACAAAGTATGTATTTTTATATTGAGATTTTAGGCTATAAATACTCATGAATGCAAGCATTAAACTTGCACCATTTCTCACACTTACAAAGTGTTTCTTTCTTTCTCTCCATTATCATCTTTGTTCTTACACTTCATTATTAGTATTCTAAATCAAGAATCAAACCACTAAAGGTAGTTATAAGCCTACTGAATTATAACATCAAGAATCAAACCACTAAAGGTAGTTATAAGCCTACTGAATTATAACAATTTGAAGTATATGTTATATATACACAAATAGTTACTTTCTGAATATTTTAAAAGTTGAGTGATG
This sequence comes from Rutidosis leptorrhynchoides, assembly GCF_046630445.1. NCBI lineage: Eukaryota > Viridiplantae > Streptophyta > Magnoliopsida > Asterales > Asteraceae > Rutidosis > Rutidosis leptorrhynchoides. The sequence goes on along the minus strand of NC_092336.1, from coordinate 559,924,462 downwards.
TGTCAGTTGGTGGTAATTGTAAGACCATTTCTAATGGTACAAGTAATATCACGGGTAATTTATGCATTTTTTTTTCAAAAAGTGTAATTTTCCTTTAATAAGAAAATGTCAGTTTCTGACAATTTTTAACTTTTGTGTCAGTTTTTTGTGCCAAAACATTGGCTAAAGTGATGTGATAAAATCTGATTGAAAATTGGGTAAGAAAAAATAAATTAGTAATAGAAAATATATAATTATTGAATCAGCAAAATCACTGATTGGTTGTAAGGAGGAAGTGACGAATTTTTTTTTTTTCCGAATCAAAAGTCCAACTGACGCTTTAGCTCTGTCAGTTCTGACGCCCTGCTATATTCCGTCAAATTTCATCAGTTTTTCCATGGAAGGAAATTGACAGATGGTTATATATGGTCTAAGGTGATGCTACACGATAAACACCTTAGTTGAGCAAAATGTAAGCCTGGATTCGTTATTAAACAGAGTCTCAATACCTAATAAATGATTTATAATCTACTACAAAAAGCTAAACAAATAATTTAATAGTCTTACCTAAGCCTTTTAGCAATATCTACAATCCAAATGCTTATATGTGACACTTTAACCGTTTTGGCTTTTGTTAAAAGTCTTACACTCTTACTTCATTTGTGTATTACTTCTAGTTAAGTTAAACTGAATAACACAGACAAAATTACGCTATAAGTCTCCATAGTTTACTCAATGTTACATATCCAGTCATAAAAGTTATTCTGGACTTTGGTAGCTCATGTGGTTTACCAAAGTTTCACTAACGAACGTTAAATAATTTCGTTAAATTCGGTCATGTAAGGTGCAAAACTGCAAATAAATGCAAAATCTGACTACCTACGACCACTAATATAGGTTAGTGGTTGGATCCGTCTTTGATCCCGTGAGAGGAGCACGGCTGATATTAGCATTTAGCCCTTGGTCCGTGTTTGAAGACCCGTGTTGCAAAATGTCGTTGGATGATAATTTGGATCACGGATGTCATGCAGTTTTTTGTTGTACATTTTTCTTTATTACTTGTACTCGTAAATAATTAATTAATTTAGTGGGTGTGAGGAAGTGTGTGATGGGTACGTCATGGCTGTTAGCATTTAGTGGTTGGTTAGTGATGGAAAGAAGGTGCTGATGTGGCAGTCAGTGATTCCATGACGGACCGGTCATGGATAAGAGTGGTTTAACACTAATGTCCTCTATACAAATACACATGGAAGTCATAACATAACATGTTTATATATTAAATTAATTCAAACTAGTAATTTGCAGATATTCAACTATTCAATACATCAACAATGTGGATGTATATATGTGTAGATTAATTAAAAATATCAATGGAAGATATACGTACATGTTAACAATTGAAATATTATAACCTTTTCTCAGCTCAATTTTGCCCCAATTTCCTTCACCGGTACACGGATTCAGATCCAAAATTCCAATTCTTCTTTAACCCTAATTTTTCACCTATATATTTCAATATATCCGCTGCATCAATTCACACATGCAACAATTATACATACTTCATTTACCGCTCGGAGCTAGTTAAAATAAATTATTCAAATTAGAAAACGTTGAGTACATTACCTTCTCGTTCTCCACCATCCCCAGTTGACGAATTAGATTTTGTTGACTAACTTAGTAACTTTTATTATACCTATCATAATTATGCCTGTGCATTTTGCCTTCGAACGAAGACAATCAATGTTAATCAGATTCAGGGTTGTTTTACTTCAGATTGATTTACGACTTTGTATCATGATTTCCAACATGCTGTATTTGTAAGGATATTATAACCCAAAACAAAGCAACTGATTTAACAAGATCACTCACCGATAGTAATTCTACAAGTTTACAATGAAGTTACAAGAGGGTCTATTTATAGAATGATTTAAGGAGTAAGCTAAAAACAATTCCTTGAAGCTTCATGTGAGTTTCCTGACAGCTTCATGGAGGCTACATGTGAGTTTCCTAACAGCTTCGTGGAAGCTACATGTGACTTTCCTCACAACTTCGTGGAAGCTACATGTGAGTTTCCCAACAACTTCGTAGAAGCTACATGTGAGTTTCCTAACAACTTCGTGGAAGCTTCGTGTGAGTTTTCTGGAATCTTCCCTCTAATTGTTTAAAGTTCTCCATATCTCCAACAATCTCCCACTTGGAGACTTTGAACAAACCCAACATTCGTCAACCCAAAATATCAATGATCTAACCAAGAACGTTAAACCACCATTATACCGCCAAACTCCATTTGGGACACGCACACTTAACACATACTTCGGATGAGCAGACTTTCGATACAAGGTCTTCAACACTACTTGTTAGAATATTAACTCTCTAATTCTCTAGTTGGGGTCTTCTCTCATCAATTCATTAGAAGACCAATTGAGGTAATGCAAAACCTCAATTTCTCTGTCGTAACAACCTTAGTAAACATATCAGCATGATTCTTCGTACCAAGGATTTTCTCCAATAATAAAGTACCATCATTTATATGTTGTCGAATAAAATGATACCTTATCTTGATGTGTTTCGTACGACTATGAAACACCGGATTCTTCCCAAGATGAACCGCACTTTGATTATCACAATTCAAGACGCAATAGTCTTGTCTTTTACCCAACTCACCTAAGAAGTTTTTCAACCAAACAAGCTCTTTAGACGCTTCTGCAATAGCCATATATTCGGCTTTGGTGGTTGATAAAGCAACACTCTTTTGTAGTCGAGACATCCAACTAACCGCCGTCTTCCCTATTGTGAAAACATAACCCGTAGTGCTTTTCCCCAAATCATCACATCCACCCAAATCAGCATCCGCATAACCCCTAAGTATGAGATTGTTTTTGGAGAAACACAATCCCATATTAGAAGTACCTTTCAAATAACGAAGCAACCATTTGACCGCTTCCCAATGCTCTTTCCCCGGATTAGACATATAACGACTTACAACTCCCACTGCTTGAGCAATATCGGGTCTTGTACAAACCATGGCATACATAATACTACCCACGGCCGATGCATATGGAACCTTTTCCATATCCGTTTTATCTTTTACCGTCTTTGGTGATTGACTTTTTGATAACTTAATCGTGCTACCCAAAGGCATAGAACGAGCCTTTGAATTCTCCATATTAAACCTCTCTACTACTTTCTCAATATATTTGGATTGAGACAAGTATAGAGTACCTTTCACACGATCACGCACAATACTCATGCCAAGTATTTGCCTAGCACCACCAAGATCTTTCATCTCGAATTCACGGGAAAGTAATCCCTTCAACTTGTTAATTTCGGACATGTTGGAACATGCAAGTAACATGTCATCAACATACAACAATAAGATTATATAAGAAGACTTGAGTTTCTTCAAGTAGCAACAGTGATCCGCTTCACATCTTAAGAAACCAATCTTCTTCATAAAATCATCAAACTTCAAGTACCATTGCCGAGGTGCTTGCTTCAATCCATACAAACTTTTCTTTAGCTTACAAACCCACTTCTCTTTACCCTTTACCTCAAAGCTCTCGGGTTTCCTCATGTAGATCTCTTCAACAAGATCACCATGCAAGAATGCGGTCTTCACATCTAGTTGCTCTAGATGTAAGTCTTCGGATGCAACCATAGAAAGTACCAAACGAATAGTAGTCATCTTCACCACCAGTGAAAATATCTCTTGGTAGTCAACTCCTTTCTTTTGTTGAAAGCCTTTAACTACCAAACGAGCCTTGTACCTTTTCTTGCCATCCAACTCATTCTTGATTCGATACACCCATTTACTTTGCAACGCCCTTTTATCATGAGGTAACTTCACTAGTGATCAAGTTTTATTCTTCTCAAGTGACCCCATCTCTTCTTTCATGGCAAGCTCCCATTGTATGGATTCTTTTGTCTTTCTTGCCTCAAAGTAACTTTCGGGTTTACCATTCTCGGTATAGAGCAAGTAGTTTGCTGATGGAGAATACCCAGGATTAGGTTTGGGCACTCTAGTCGAGCGTCTTAGTGTAGGAGTAACCGAAATGGTTGGACCGGTTTCATTTGTATCCTCATCATCACTAGAACTCGCACTATGTTCGAAATCATCACCACTTTCCGAACCATCCCCATCATTAGCATTTTCCGATGCCTCACCGTTCATTGGCAATTCATTGTTTCCCGTACTCCCACTAGAACCTGTAAGATCATCAATAGAAACATCGTCAAAAGTAACATGACCCGGTTTAGGACTCCCCATTTCCGGTTTGCCATAGACCAAATCTTCATCAAAAGTAACATCGCGAGAACGAATTACTTTTCTAGCCTCGTTATCCCAACAACGATAACCCATTTCATCCGACCCGTAGCCAATGAAAATACACTTCTTTGACTTAGCTTCAAGCTTGTCTCTATCCGCATCTTTGGTCTTCACATATGCATTACACCCAAAGATCCTAAGGTGACCATAACTCACCTTCTTACCTTGCCATTCTTCCTCGGGAATTCGGAAACCCAACGGTGTTGAGGGTCCCCTATTTATCAAATAAGCCGCCGTGTTAACCGCATCCGCCCAAAACATTTTAGGAAAACCGGCATGTAGTATCATACTCTTAGCCCTTTCATTTAACGTACGATTCATACGTTCGGCAACCCCATTGTGTTGCGGTGTCTCCGGTACCGTTTTCAACATTCTAATACCGAGCTTTGCACAATGGTCTTTAAACTCAAGACTACCATATTCCCCTCCATTATCCGACTTCAAGCACTTGACTTTCAAATTAGTGTCATTTTCTACCATAGCTTTCCACTTCACAAAAGTATTAAATACATCGGATTTAGCTTTAAGAAAATAAACACATACCTTTCGAGTGGAGTCGTTAATGAATGTGACATAATAGCGAGAACCTCCATGTAATTCTACATTCGTTGGACCAAATACATCCGTATGAACAAGCTCCAATTTCTCCAACTTAGGAGCATTCCCCGATTTCCCAAAAGTCACCTTCTTTTGCTTCCCATACACACATGGTTCGCAAAACCCAAGTTCTATCTTTTTCAAATCCGGAATTCTCCCACTCGAAACAAGCATCTTCATACCCTTCACACTCATATGCCCAAGTCTTCGGTGCCATAGAGTTGATTCAGACTCAACATTAACCGTAGCAACCACCGTGTCTTCATCAAACACTTCAACTGTGACGATCGCTCCAAATCCATATGGACGAACACGTCATTCATTGATTTCATTGCGAGGTATTTGACCTCTATATGATACATTTTGTAAACATTGCATTCTTTTGAAAAGGCACACCATAAATGAATATTTAAATCAAAGGTTTTCGACATCTGATGATTTCTACATATAGACAATCACCATAAATAATAGTTTACAACAGTATTTCCGTTGACAATGCAGTCAAAATAAGATACATGGTGATGATTTGGTGAATGCAACGTCTCCTTGAAATATATGTCATGTAAGACTCCATGCACATAGCTTGTTTAACATCTAAGCAAACAGCGGAAGACTCCTAGGAAACCTGAGAATAAACATGCTAACAAGTGTCAACACAAAGGTTGGTGAGTTCATAATTTTAATGTTGCGCATAATCTGTATATAAAGGTGGATCACAAGATTTCAGTTGTTTCATCCAGAAACGTTTATCAAAATATTCTACGAAATTGAGCACCCTAGTAACTAAACTTAACGTATATATAATTTGTACCCTTTGTATAATCATCTTAATAATACACGCAAACCAACGTGTACGCTTCTCAAATAGCATACGTCCGTTAAAAGACTAGTGCTCTAGCTCGGACGGGGATATCAAACCCTATGGATCCATATACTACTACTCGCGCCCACCAGTTCTTATAACCGGCAGTTACTAGTTACCAAAGCTAAGGGATTTTCGGTTCAAACTCGGTGTAGAATTTAGTGTGTACTTGTATCCATTGCGTATAAAATAAAGTGCATGTATTTTCAGCCCAAAAAATATAGATTGCAAAAGCAATTAAAAAGGGAACAAATGAAACTCACCTTAGCAGCATATAAAGTCGTTCACCAAAATGTGACCGAAACCCGGATTACCAAATAACCGTAGATCTCAACGTATCAATATTGAGATTCAATATTGTGACGACCCCGTCAAAACACTTAACGGATCCGTCAGTTGGTCCCATAGCTTGATCGGACTTAAATGAATTAAATAAACAAAGTTGCATTCTTTTATTTCAAAATGTTCCCCAAAAAGGAAACAAACCAAATTAAGTAGTTTGAAAACCAACCAACCATAATATTAAACCAAAAGTTGACACAAAACATTGCCAACAAACCCACAATTTAAATTATCCAAAATAGAATGCAAACTTAAGTTTCATAAATTGTTTCATAAAATCTGCCCAAATGCATGCAGACTCTTCTAACGACAGCGGAAGCATCAAATAACTCAAGTACCTGTGAAAACATGCAAGTAAACTGTCAACACAAAGGTTGAGTGAATTATAGGTTTAAATAAATAAGTAAACTTTAGACCACAAGATTTAAAAATGTTAGAAAACATTAAACATTATTCCATTATCAATGAGCCACCTGGTAACCACTTAACCCTTTATTTACCCTTGCCAAACACAATAAAAATATACACTTGGACAGTGTATCTACAACAAATTACGAAGTACTAAACATTCCGATTATAAATTGCTAGCGCGACTAGCTCGAAATGGGGTTGTCAAACCCGATAGATCTATCCGTAGGATTCGCGTTCACCGGTAGAAACCAATGATTACAGTTACCAGACTAGGGAATATTTTTGTCCAACTCACAATGAATAATTAAATTTAACTGTTACTTGTGTCTAAACGTAAATAAAAATCTGCATGTAATCACATCCCAAAAATATACTTTGAAAAGTATGTAAAAACGGGACTATAACTCACCTTAAATAGCAACTGAAGAAATCTCACAAACACGCGAACAGCAAGTAAAGTAAAGTGATCAAGAAAGATCACAACGCCGACCTATAAATAAAGCAGGTCGAAATAAATAACTAACTTAGGCCAAGTCTTAGTATGATAGCTATTGTACATGTTGCAAGTAGGCATAGAACATTACTCAGCAAGCATCGGTTTGATTGGAACAGCATAAGGACACACACTTTCTATTTTTAGAAAGTTTCTATTTTTAGCAGGTTTCCATTTTTGGAAAGTTTCTATTTTTGGAAAGTTTCTATTTTTGGAAAGTTTCTATTTTTAGAAAGTTTTGAAGTTAGGAAAGTTTCCTTATTTAGAAAGTCAACAGAAGTCAACTGAAAGTCAAAGTCAACCGAAAGTCAACTCAAAAGTCAACCTTGGTCAAACATAGTCAACATTAATTTTAAAAGTGTAAGTTATAATAATAACATAGGTTATAATGTTATTTAAAGTCAAAAGTGTATAATAATGTCTTAACATAAGTTTAATTAAATAAAATGAATTATTAAAGTTAATATAAGTTGGAATGTTATAATTAGTATAACATAAGTATTTAATTAATTAATTAAATATCAATCATAATATAAATATTATTAATTTATAATAAATTTTAAATCATATCATAAGTATTATTAATTAATAATGAATTATTAATCATATCATAAGTTTCTAATTAAAATTATTAAATCATAAGTATTTAATAATTAAATCATAATTAAATAATAATTAAGTCTTATAATAATTAAATAATTATTTAATATTTATTATAAGTCTTTTAATAATTTCTCAAAAACAAATTTAATACTTATCATAAGTATTTTCCTTCAATAATAAAAGTATTACTAATCATAAGTTTAATTAAAATGTTAATTAAATTATAATTAATAATTAAATGATATAATAAATATTTATATCATATGTTTTAAATAATAATAATTACTTCTTTTATCTTAAGTAATTAATTAATAATGAATTCCATAAATTTTATCATAAGTTTAATCATTAACCATAAGTTTTAAGTTTAAAAGTTCGCCGGGTCGTATCTTGAGCCCCGGGTGTCGGTTTCGGGCAAGCCACATATGTAACTTCACCTACTCAAACCACCCGACACATTTATGAACTCAAGAACACTCCAAGAACAGTCCCTAGGTCGTGGATATCAGCCATGACATCAATTGGGAAAATCATCTTACTCAAAACAGTAATTCGGGCAAAACGGGTGAACCGTGGCTCGGATTTAGGTGACCCGAACATGAATATTCGTCTCATCATCAGTCCTAACCAAATGAGGCACCCTAAAGACACCAAGGATGGTCACAAAGTCGGACCCAACCTTGTTCATGCCAAGAACACCTTTCAATCTTTAACAAAAACCAAATTAAGCATATCTAGGGCTCCGGGAAACGAAACGACATGAATCCGGAGTCTAAAATTAATGTCTTGATGAGAGGAACTCATTTATGTACTTTATTTTAACATTCATATCAGTTACAAAGTCAGAATATACGAAACAAACTGCTGTCCAAAATTTACAAACCGAAAACTTATGCAAACGAGTAATTCTACGCATTCAAACAACATTACAACAACTTATACATATCATACTAATCATATAACATATAAAATCAGTAAAATAATTGAAAATTCAAAAAGCTAGGGTTAGGGTTTATACCCTAATCGAGAATCAAAGTATATGATCGCGTAGAGAACGAAACAAGGAACGCGTTGGTGTTAATTGATTTATGATCCAAGCTTTAATTTTGATTGATGAAGATGATGAATGGTGGTGGTGGTGGCGTCAACTAGGGCAAGGGAGGAAGAGAGAAAAATTGCAAATTAAGTTTAGGTGGAAAAATAAAAGAGATAATTACAAAAATAAGGAAATAAATTAGGAAATGGGAGTATTACTCCCTCCCCCCCCCTTGGGTCGGCCGAACATGGCATGGGGGTGGGCCCCATGGGTCCAAAATTGTTAAATGTTAATTTCCTTGTGGCCCGGAATCCCGAACGAAGCCCGAAACGCGAAATCACGCTTACGCGATTAAAAATCCGGAAAGATAACAAACGCGCGACGAAAAATAAATATAAATACACCTAATAATAATATGACCTTAAAATATCATATTTAAAATATTTAGGATTTAAAAATCCCGAAAGCTCGACCGTTGGTTTAAAAACCGAAAAGATTCGCCGGATGGAAATCCGCGGAACGTAGAAACGTATAATTTAAAATATGAATACATATATCCACATAACACATAATAATTATTGTATATATATTATTACAAAAATAATAATATAGGTCATGGAAATGACGTGGCACACTAACAGTTAACGGTCGTTAAATAATTAACGAAAGAAAATAACGGAAAAAGTAGGGTCGTGACAGTACCTCCCCGTTACGGAAATTTCGTCCCGAAATTTAAGCATGCGCAGGGGTTGACTCGGCATCTGAGAACAAATGCGGATACTTCTGCTTCATTTGGTCTTCACGCTCCCAAGTGAACTCGGGACCGCGTCTAGCGTTCCATCGGACCCGAACAATAGGAATTCTGCTCTGTTTAAGAGTCTTAACCTCTCGGTCCATGATCTCAACTGGCTCCTCAATAAAATGCAATTGCTTGTCAACTTGAAGTTCCTCCAAAGGAATAGTCTGATCAAATTCAGCCAAACACTTCTTTAAGTTCGAAATATGGAAAACATCGTGAACAGCACTGAGTTCTTGTGGCAACTTCAAACGATAAGCCACCGGTCCAACTCTTTCAATGATCTCAAACGGTCCCACGAAACGAGGACTTAACTTCCCTCTTTTACCAAAACGAATAACACCCTTCCAAGGCGAAACTTTTAACATAACACGATCACCAACTTGAAATTCAACATCTTTCCTTCCTTTGTCGGCATAACTCTTTTGCCGACTTCTAGCAGTTCTCAACCTTTCTTTAATTTGAACAATCTTCTCAGTAGTCTCGTGAATAATCTCTGGACCTGTAAGTTGAGCATCCCCAACCTCATTCCAACAAATAGGAGATCTACATTTCCTACCGTACAAAGCTTCAAACGGTGCGGCTTTAATACTTGCGTGGTAGCTGTTGTTATAAGAAAACTCAGCTAACGGCAAATACTTATCCCACCCATTTCCAAAATCAATCACACAAGCTCGCAACATATCTTCTAATGTCTGAATGGTCCTCTCACTTTGACCATCCGTTTGAGGATGATAAGCGGTGCTCATATCCAATCTAGTGCCCAAGGCTTCTTGCAACGATTGCCAAAATCTCGATACAAATCGACTATCTCTGTCGAAAATTATAGAAACGGGAACACCATGCCTCGAAACAATCTCTTTCAAATACAAACGGGTGAGTTTCTCCATGGAATCGGTTTCCCTAATCGGCAAAAAGTGAGCCGACTTAGTGAGTCGATCTACAATCACCCAAATCGCATCGTAGCCACCCGAAACTCTTGGTAACTTAGTAATAAAATCCATAGTGATACCTTCCCACTTCCACTCGGGAATTTCTGGTTGTACCAACAATCCGGACGGTTTTTGATGTTCAGCTTTGACCTTAGAACAGGTCAAACACTTAGCCACATACGTAGCCACATCACCTTTCAAATTTGGCCACCAATACAGCTCCTTAAGATCATGGTACATCTTCCCTGAACCAGGATGAATAGAGTACCTAGACTTGTGAGCCTCATCCAAAACAAGTTGTCGCAGTTCACCAAACTTCGGAACCCAAAGACGTCCTACAAAGTACCTAGTACCATCTGATCGAATCTCGAATTTCTTAGCCATACCTCTTACGTTTTCTTTCACAAAATTCTCTTCCTTTAAGGCTTCTTGTTGTGCCTCAAGAATCTGCCTTGCGAGGTTTGATCTAACTGTCATATTCAAGGCCCTAACCCTGCGAGGTTCAGTCCTTTCTTTACGACTCAATGCATCAGCCACAACATTGGCCTTACCCGGGTGATACAAAAGGTCACAATCGTAATCATTCAACGTCTCAATCCATCTTCGTTGTCTCATGTTCAACTGTTTCTGATCGAGGATATGTTGAAGACTTTTGTGATCTGTGTACACAGTACTCTTGACCCCATACAAATAATGTCTCCAAATCTTAAGTGCAAAAACAACGGCCCCCAACTCTAAATCATGAGTTGTATAGTTCTGCTCGTGAATCTTCAACTGACGTGATGCGTACGCAATAACCTTCTTTCGTTGCATCAAAACGCAACCATAGCCTTGTCGTGATGCGTCACAATAAACAACAAAATCATCATTACCCTCCGGTAGAGACAATATCGGAGCGGTAGTCAGTTTCTTCTTCAAAATCTGAAAAGCATTCTCCTGTTCATCCTTCCACTCATACTTTTTCCCTTTATGCGTTAAAGCAGTCAGAGGTTTCGCTATACGAGAGAAATCCTGGATGAACCTTCGATAGTAACCTGCCAATCCTAAGAACTGACGAATTTGAGTAGGAGTTTTCGGGGTTTCCCACTTTTCAATCGCCTCAATTTTAGCAGGATCAACTTGTATTCCTTGTTTGCTAACAATGTGACCAAGGAACTGAACTTCTCTTAACCAAAAAGCACACTTAGAGAACTTAGCGTACAACTCTTCTTTCTTTAACAACTCAAGCACTAACCTCAAGTGTTCTTCGTGCTCTTCATCACTCTTAGAATAGATAAGGATGTCGTCGATGAAAACAATAACGAACTTGTCCAGATAGGGTCTACACACACGGTTCATGAGGTCCATGAACACAGCAGGTGCATTTGTCAATCCGAATGGCATAACAAGAAATTCAAAGTGACCGTAACGGGTGCGAAAAGCAGTTTTTGAAACATCAGATTCTTTAACACGCAACTGATGATAGCCAGAACGAAGATCAATTTTTGAATAAACAGAAGAACCCTGAAGCTGATCGAACAGATCATCAATTCTCGGAAGAGGATAACGATTTTTAACAGTGAGCTTATTCAGTTCACGATAATCAATGCATAAACGAAAAGAACCATCCTTCTTCTTAACAAACAGAACAGGAGCTCCCCAAGGGGACGAACTAGGACGAATAAAATCTTTGTCTATCAACTCACGGAGTTGACTTGACAATTCTTGAAGTTCAGAAGGCGCAAGACGATAAGGAGCACGTGCTACAGGAGCAGCACCGGGAACAAGATCAATTTGAAATTCTACCGCGCGTTGCGGCGGAAGGCCAGGTAAGTCATCGGGAAACACCTCGGGAAAATCCCTAACAATATGAACGTCATCAACGTTCTTTACCTCCTTACTAGGATCAACAACATGAGCAAGGATAGCATGACAGCCTTTGCGGAGATGTTTACGAACTTTCATACAGCTAATAAGGTTTAACTGTGTGCATTTCTTATCTCCAAAGACCATCAGTGGCTCTCCAATCACATCAGTAATACGAATAGCCTTATCATAACAGACGATCTCGGCACGGTTCGCGGACAACCAATCCATACCAATAATAATATCAAAACTACCAAGTTCAATCGGTATCAAATCTATCTCGAAATCCCTACCACCCAGATTAATGTTACACTTATGATGTACAGTCTTAGTAGTAAGTTCCTTACCATTAGCTACTTCAATAACATAAGTATTGTCTAAGAGAGTTAACGGCGTTTTGATTCTCGGACTTAATTTACTCGACACGAAACTTAAATCAGCCCCTGAATCAAATAGAACATAAACTAATAAATCGTTGACTGAGAACGTACCAGTAACAAGCTTAGGATCTTCCTCCGCATCCTTAGCATTAATGTTGAACGCTCGGCCGCGTGCAGTCTCTGCAGTCTTCTTGTTGGGACAAGCATCTCGGAAATGCCCCGGCTTCCCACACTCATAACAAACCCTCGGATTACCTCCATTATTCGATTTCCCATTACCGTTACCGTTACCACCTCTATTACCAACATTATTATTATTACCACCAGTCGCGGGAGTAGCAGATCCCGGCAAAAGCACTGTACAATCTTTAGCAATGTGCCCTTGCTTAGAGCACCTCTTACAAGTAACTGTGCAGTAACCATCATGAACTTTATAGCAACGAGGACACACACGCTGATTTCTGTTGTTAGCACCTGAGGTATCCTGTTTCTTCTGCTGATTTTGGTTTTGATTGCGGTTGTTATCCCACTTTCGTTTCCCATTTTCAGCCTTCTTGACAACCTCCTCACTACTTTCAACAACTGTAGTCTTGCTTCTTCTCAACACCTTGTCATTAAGTTTGTGGGCCATAGACATAGCTGCCTCAATAGTCTGGGGTTCACTGGACTCAACCCCGTGTTCAATCTTCTCGGACAAACCATCAATGTAAGCCTCAATTTTGCGGTCCTCATCCGCATAAACCCTAGGACACAGTAAAGTTAACTCGAAAAACCTTCGTTCATAGGCATCTAACTCGGTGCCATGCATTTTCAAATTCTTGAGCCCAACCTCTAGCTTCTTAAGCTCACCCCGAGGTCTATAGCGGGTGATCAATCTTTCCTTAAAATCATTCCAGGCCAAACCATAAGCTACATCGCTTCCCAAACTACTAACCAGATTGTTCCACCATGTCAAGGCACTATCCTTGAGAGTGCAACTAGCGAAACTAACTTTGTCCTCTTCACGGACCCGACTGACCCTGAAAATAGATTCGATTTTCTCGAACCAACGAGTAAGCCCTATTGGTCCTTCCGTACCACTGAATTCTTGGGGTCGACCAGCCATAAAAGTTTTGTGGGAGCATCCCACGTTGTTGTTCGCATTGGCGTTAACATTAGCATTTGCTGCCATAGCAGCAGCAATTCCTTCATTGATCAGGCGTTGCATACGCGCTTCAGTGGACTCTCTTGGAGGCATGATCTTCAAAATAGAATAACACATCCGTTAGTACAAAGAATAATACTAGTGTCATAAAGGAATAGATCAAAACACGAAAAGACTAACCATTAAGATATTAGTCAACTAACACTATGAGTAATAACATGACAGTTATGATTGTTATAGAAATAACCATCACATGCATACATATTTTATGATAACATCATACAACATACATAGCACCTAACATACATGAACATATATTACGCATAATAGAACATGCCAAGAGCCACAACATCAGAAATAGAACATGATAATGATAATAGATGTCATAAAAATAACCATCCATACATAATGAAAAATATCCCATAACAAAATCTTAATAAAATCCTCGGCAAAACGCCGTACATAACCCAAAATGTATGTATAAAAAGGACATTAAGTCTGATGAAATAGATAATCAATATGAATAATCACATCACATTCGCTTAGAGCGGGTGTGATAAGCTGGTCCAGCATGAGTCTCAGCAGGATCCTCATACTTACGCAACTTCCCTTTCACAACATCCAACTCTTCCTTCAACACACGAACAGTGCTCTCGAGAGCCTCGAACTTAGCATTAACTTCTCGATCACGCTTGCGGTTCGCATCCTCAACCCTATGCTTGAAAGTGATAAAGTTACCCATGTCGGCACGGATCTCGTCCATAACTTCATTATGTGGCAAGGTGCGCAAACAATCACTAAGGGCGTTAATACGTGTCACCTCATTATAAGCCCGGTTCATATGAGTAATGGTAGAAAAATAGTAATGAACAGGATCATCGATCTCCGGTTGATTAGCACGACGTCTAGCAGGAGACGGTGGAGCAGGAGCAGCAACAGAGTTATCGCTCGAAGTCGATATCTGCAAACAGCAAAACCGCAAACCATATACCAAAAGATATGAAAGCTAATAATATAACTTATACGAAATGAAATGCATAATAATGCTATAGCAAAATGGTCGGGCTGTAGACTAGACTCTAATGCACCCTAATAACCACGGGTTGACCACATTAAGACCGCCTAGTTCCCTACAACCAGAGCTCTGATACCACATGTGACGACCCCGTCAAAACACTTAACGGATCCGTCAGTTGGTCCCATAGCTTGATCGGACTTAAATGAATTAAATAAACAAAGTTGCATTCTTTTATTTCAAAATGTTCCCCAAAAAGGAAACAAACCAAATTAAGTAGTTTGAAAACCAACCAACCATAATATTAAACCAAAAGTTGACACAAAACATTGCCAACAAACCCACAATTTAAATTATCCAAAATAGAATGCAAACTTAAGTTTCATAAATTGTTTCATAAAATCTGCCCAAATGCATGCAGACTCTTCTAACGACAGCGGAAGCATCAAATAACTCAAGTACCTGTGAAAACATGCAAGTAAACTGTCAACACAAAGGTTGAGTGAATTATAGGTTTAAATAAATAAGTAAACTTTAGACCACAAGATTTAAAAATGTTAGAAAACATTAAACATTATTCCATTATCAATGAGCCACCTGGTAACCACTTAACCCTTTATTTACCCTTGCCAAACACAATAAAAATATACACTTGGACAGTGTATCTACAACAAATTACGAAGTACTAAACATTCCGATTATAAATTGCTAGCGCGACTAGCTCGAAATGGGGTTGTCAAACCCGATAGATCTATCCGTAGGATTCGCGTTCACCGGTAGAAACCAATGATTACAGTTACCAGACTAGGGAATATTTTTGTCCAACTCACAATGAATAATTAAATTTAACTGTTACTTGTGTCTAAACGTAAATAAAAATCTGCATGTAATCACATCCCAAAAATATACTTTGAAAAGTATGTAAAAACGGGACTATAACTCACCTTAAATAGCAACTGAAGAAATCTCACAAACACGCGAACAGCAAGTAAAGTAAAGTGATCAAGAAAGATCACAACGCCGACCTATAAATAAAGCAGGTCGAAATAAATAACTAACTTAGGCCAAGTCTTAGTATGATAGCTATTGTACATGTTGCAAGTAGGCATAGAACATTACTCAGCAAGCATCGATTTGATTGGAACAGCATAAGGACACACACTTTCTATTTTTAGAAAGTTTCTATTTTTAGCAGGTTTCCATTTTTGGAAAGTTTCTATTTTTGGAAAGTTTCTATTTTTGGAAAGTTTCTATTTTTAGAAAGTTTTGAAGTTAGGAAAGTTTCCTTATTTAGAAAGTCAACAGAAGTCAACTGAAAGTCAAAGTCAACCGAAAGTCAACTCAAAAGTCAACCTTGGTCAAACATAGTCAACATTAATTTTAAAAGTGTAAGTTATAATAATAACATAGGTTATAATGTTATTTAAAGTCAAAAGTGTATAATAATGTCTTAACATAAGTTTAATTAAATAAAATGAATTATTAAAGTTAATATAAGTTGGAATGTTATAATTAGTATAACATAAGTATTTAATTAATTAATTAAATATCAATCATAATATAAATATTATTAATTTATAATAAATTTTAAATCATATCATAAGTATTATTAATTAATAATGAATTATTAATCATATCATAAGTTTCTAATTAAAATTATTAAATCATAAGTATTTAATAATTAAATCATAATTAAATAATAATTAAGTCTTATAATAATTAAATAATTATTTAATATTTATTATAAGTCTTTTAATAATTTCTCAAAAACAAATTTAATACTTATCATAAGTATTTTCCTTCAATAATAAAAGTATTACTAATCATAAGTTTAATTAAAATGTTAATTAAATTATAATTAATAATTAAATGATATAATAAATATTTATATCATATGTTTTAAATAATAATAATTACTTCTTTTATCTTAAGTAATTAATTAATAATGAATTCCATAAATTTTATCATAAGTTTAATCATTAACCATAAGTTTTAAGTTTAAAAGTTCGCCGGGTCGTATCTTGAGCCCCGGGTGTCGGTTTCGGGCAAGCCACATATGTAACTTCACCTACTCAAACCACCCGACACATTTATGAACTCAAGAACACTCCAAGAACAGTCCCTAGGTCGTGGATATCAGCCATGACATCAATTGGGAAAATCATCTTACTCAAAACAGTAATTCGGGCAAAACGGGTGAACCGTGGCTCGGATTTAGGTGACCCGAACATGAATATTCGTCTCATCATCAGTCCTAACCAAATGAGGCACCCTAAAGACACCAAGGATGGTCACAAAGTCGGACCCAACCTTGTTCATGCCAAGAACACCTTTCAATCTTTAACAAAAACCAAATTAAGCATATCTAGGGCTCCGGGAAACGAAACGACATGAATCCTGAGTCTAAAATTAATGTCTTGATGAGAGGAACTCATTTATGTACTTTATTTTAACATTCATATCAGTTACAAAGTCAGAATATACGAAACAAACTGCTGTCCAAAATTTACAAACCGAAAACTTATGCAAACGAGTAATTCTACGCATTCAAACAACATTACAACAACTTATACATATCATACTAATCATATAACATATAAAATCAGTAAAATAATTGAAAATTCAAAAAGCTAGGGTTAGGGTTTATACCCTAATCGAGAATCAAAGTATATGATCGCGTAGAGAACGAAACAAGGAACGCGTTGGTGTTAATTGATTTATGATCCAAGCTTTAATTTTGATTGATGAAGATGATGAATGGTGGTGGTGGTGGCGTCAACTAGGGCAAGGGAGGAAGAGAGAAAAATTGCAAATTAAGTTTAGGTGGAAAAATAAAAGAGATAATTACAAAAATAAGGAAATAAATTAGGAAATGGGAGTATTACTCCCTCCCCCCCCCTTGGGTCGGCCGAACATGGCATGGGGGTGGGCCCCATGGGTCCAAAATTGTTAAATGTTAATTTCCTTGTGGCCCGGAATCCCGAACGAAGCCCGAAACGCGAAATCACGCTTACGCGATTAAAAATCCGGAAAGATAACAAACGCGCGACGAAAAATAAATATAAATACACCTAATAATAATATGACCTTAAAATATCATATTTAAAATATTTAGGATTTAAAAATCCCGAAAGCTCGACCGTTGGTTTAAAAACCGAAAAGATTCGCCGGATGGAAATCCGCGGAACGTAGAAACGTATAATTTAAAATATGAATACATATATCCACATAACACATAATAATTATTGTATATATATTATTACAAAAATAATAATATAGGTCATGGAAATGACGTGGCACACTAACAGTTAACGGTCGTTAAATAATTAACGAAAGAAAATAACGGAAAAAGTAGGGTCGTGACAAATATTGTAGGAAAGTACGTAGACGTAACGGAGATGATAAACACTAGGTTTGATTCATAAATATACCCCTGAACATTACCCATAACCTCCTTGGCAATAACCCATAATTTCCTTAGCTCTATCCCGCTCGTAAAACTCATTTTTAAAATGATACACTCATGACTTCGTCGTAGTATTTTATGTATAATAATACTACTAATAATAAGATTAATAATAATAATAATTAATCTTAATAATAATAATAATAATAATAATAATAATAATAATAATAATAATAATAATAATAATATAAATGTAAGATGTATCGTGTATGTGTATGTGTGTTCTCCAAACTGCCAAAATGATCGAGCTTTTATAATGTGGCCTGAAAATCCCTGCCATGCAATCGCATGGATGTTGTGAGGGGACTCCATGCGATCGCTGGACCCCTTTTCCAGCTCACATATGATTTTGTAATTTAGCTTGTCGACGTAATTAAATATTAATATATATATATAATATATATTTAATTTATATAATTAATTATATATTATATTAAATTTACGTGCATAGTTGACTTGTAATTTTTGTTTCGATAAGTCGTACGTCGTCACTCGACTTATGTCCCGGTTCTGGTTTTTCGAATGTCCCTTCGTACGCTGAGAAAACTTGTACATTACATTTTGGGACACGTACATTTTGGGACGAATATGAGTTGATAATAGAGTTTTATTTATGTTTGAATAATATGGATAAAATAATCCAATTACTCGAAGCGTATGAGAGAAGTTATCGTAATCAAGTGAAATGGAGAATAGAGATGCGTCTTATCTCTTGATGTAGTAACGATTGATTTTCGGATTTTAATTAATAGAAAATCTTAATAATTTAAATAAGATTTGATTTTTCGGAATTTGCGGAAATTAGGATTTTCTTTGATTAAATGCGTAACCTGCCTCTATTGCTGCGTCCGATATTTTGCTATAAATTGACCTCTTCCGTTTTATTTATTTTCAACACTCCTATAATCTTCTTTGTTATTTCATACATCCCAATAGAATGTGAAAATGCTTAATCCAGTTCTGATTCTTGATATTTTCCTGGCTATCGTATCCTTCATTCTTCTTTTTCATCTGCCACCAGAGGAAGTTATTTTCTTCTACTATTACCTTGGGGTTATAGTGTTTTTCATTCTCCCGTGTCTTTATATTGCTATACGCATTGATATACACGGTTTGTAATTTCGGGGTTGTTATCGGGCTTTGTATTCTCCATTATATTTCGGAGCTTCATGCTTTCGTTTTCTCTTCCCGACCTTAAGTCAAGCGGATAATAGTCCAGAATTCGTAGGTATGAAGTTTCAGATGAACATAACTAATGTTCTAAGAAAGAAATGGTAATAGCACAATCTGACTTGTCAAATTACCAGAATACCTCGAAAAAGACCGAATCATTAAGAAAATATTTTCTTGATATTTTTAGAGATTATATAGAATGAAAGAGTTATGTAACATGGTTCATGATGAGGGTATGATATGTGAACCTTTATCACGTTCCATTAGAAACTCAGAATGACTGACTGTAATATAATCACGTTGATCAAGTGTCATTATATTATATTAACTCATGCTTCAATTACTTCAAAACATTTATATTTTAAACTTGAAAGTTTCAGAATTTAGAAACTAAAATAGTTTCTTTTATGGTGTAACACAGATATCGTAAAGAGAAAATTGATTTTCGATAAGAATGATTATGAAATTATCTCCAGAAATATAGAGGATATTTATAATGAAAGATACGATGATATCTTAGAATTTCTAATATCATAGGATGATGAAGATTATTGTCCGCAAGGGTTTAGATTCGGAAGCAAGGTATTCGTTAATGGCTTCAGCAGATACTGAATCATTTGGATTCTTTGAAGACAGGTTTCGTCCTTGTGATTTATCCACAACCTCTTTCATACTTTGCTCAATCCGTTTTCCAGTTCCAAACTTTTTCTTTTTCCCAGCTTTACCAGCACACTATCCTTTATCATCAAACTTTTTACTGTTAAGGTCGTTTACAGTTTTTGCTGCTTCATCAGCATTTTTTCAAGATTTCAAGAACTAGTTCGTAGTTTAAGGTGTTTTTCAGAAACTTCTCATTCGAAATCTGTAAGTCTAGAAGATCGATGTTATCTATATATAACTGTTGTCGTAGAAAATGCTGCGAGATTCAAAATACTGATTGTTAATTCCCGGTAGTTGTAATGGCAATTACCGTTACAAGATGTGGATGGGTACATGATAGGGTTTCAATGAACAATTATAATGGTTTTTCGGAGAGACTTTACATCACGGATTAATGAACTTGCTGGTACCTTTATTGTTAATGTGGTGCAACATGAAAGGTTCCCCAGTAACAAAAACGTATATGCCAAAATTACAAGTCTGACAGGTCATCGTTGACTGGTTGAATGGTTGATAATACTGGATACTTTTGGAAAGGAATTGCAAGGTTATTTTCGGTAAAAACAATGCTAAAGGATCTTACATAGTTTTGAAGTCAAAGTATAGCTTTGAAAGATGTAGAGATCTAAGAATGATGTCACCGGTTCAGAGTTATGGCTTAGATTCTGATCCGTCGATATCAGAATATGTGATTGAATTTATATGAAATGATTGTATATCATTGTGAAGATAGTGAGTATAGTTAATGATTTTTGAATCAAAATTGAAGAATGTACAGTGTAACATATTAATTGTGAACTTAAATATTTCTCGAGTAGTACCTACCCGTTAAAGATTTCACAATTAATACTTTGTACAAAAGAATTTTTTTTACCGTCTTTATGAAAATATATGTATGTATATATATATTTTTTTTTCAAATCTAATACAGATTTAATGAGTTAATATCATATTAAGCTCATTTGATTTTCGACTTGACTTAGAAATGATTAATCTCTAAAACATTAAAGATTACATAATCTTTGCGGAGTATTTCGCTAATGTAATCGATACTCCATTATTTATTCTTATTTCTCGGTGAAGGATGTTGATGCTTGTGGAATCTTTGTGAACCTTACAAGGCACAGATGATGTTTTCTGGAAAGTTTCGAGTACATCGAAAATGAAAATGTAAAATCAATTATGTAATTGAATAATACACTTGGTTTATTATGAAATGGAATTCATTAAGTTGAAACAGAGATTGTAGTTAATAATGGTTAAGTTGTTAAGGAAGGATGTACATCATTGCATATTAGTAATATGAACTAACCGAGTAGTACCTACCAGTTAAGATTCACACGTAATAGCTTAGTACGAAAAGATTTATTTTGATTTCAAAATTCATATATATTAAATATACATAAAATTTCTTCAGGGGAAATAAGTTAATACTTCATCGGTTATTGTTGCTTGTATTTCTTGGTAACTACGATGCGTATGACGTTGATGTTCAAGGTACATATTGTGATGTTGAGGCTTGCGGTGCGGATGTTGTTGGTGGTGGTAATGGTACTGTTGGTGTTGTTGTCGGTGGTACTGTTGATGCTGGAGATTCTGCTGGTGCTTGTAACCTTTGCACCATATTCTCCACAGCCACTACCCGAGCGCGAAGCTCGTTGACTTCTTCTACTACACCGGGATGATTGGCGGTTCGGATGAGCGGATGAATAAGATTCAGAATTTGAGAGAGTATATGATCATGACGATATATTCTTGAGATGAGAGAGAAAATGGTATTACAAACAGGTTCGCCGGTAAGTGCTTCAGGTTCTTCGCCAAGAGGGCAATGTGGTGGATGGAAGGGATCGCCTTCTTCTTGTCTCCAATAATTAAGTAGGCTACGAACCCATCCCCAATTCATCCAGAATAGATGATGGCCAATTGGTTGATCCATTCCGGTTACACTGTCTTCGGAGTTTAGGTGAATATCCAGATCGGAATAGCTGTCGGAATTTAAGGAATTTGAACTAGATACGTGATCCATCTTGTATAATTAGGGAGATGATTTTTTTGATATGAATTAAATTATAGAATTTAGTTTGGTATTCTTCAATACATAATTTACATATGTATATATAATACCAAATTCCATAAATCACGGAGAAATTTTCGGAAGATATCAGGAAAAGTTTACAGTAACAGATACGCTAAGATATGAATTTTTGTCTATACACTATTTATGCAATAAATGCAGGAAAATGTGTCTAGACTTAAGAATGATAAGCATGTAATTTCCGACAAGAAATGATAAGCAAAACTTTTAACATGCAGACACGGTCAAAGTCCAGACTTACTAATGCATCCTAACAACTATCAGTTAGACACACTCATGCAAGACCTGGTTCGCTAGGCCCAAAGCTCTGATACCAACTGTGACGATCGCTCCAAATCCATATGGACGAACACGTCATTCATTGATTTCATTGCGAGGTATTTGACCTCTATATGATACATTTTGTAAACATTGCATTCTTTTGAAAAGGCACACCATAAATGAATATTTAAATCAAAGGTTTTCGACATCTGATGATTTCTACATATAGACAATCACCATAAATAATAGTTTACAATAGTATTTCCGTTGACAATGCAGTCAAAATAAGATACATGGTGATGATTTGGTGAATGCAACGTCTCCTTGAAAAATATGTCATGTAAGACTCCATGCACATAGCTTGTTTAACATCTAAGCAAACAGCGGAAGACTCCTAGGAAACCTGAGAATAAACATGCTAACAAGTGTCAACACAAAGGTTAGTGAGTTCATAGTTTTAATGTTGCGCATAATCTGTATATAAAGGTGGATCACAAGATTTCAGTTGTTTCATCCAGAAACGTTTATCAAAATATTCTACGAAATTGAGCACCCTGGTAACTAAACTTAACGTATATATAATTTGTACCCTTTGTATAATCATCTTAATAATACACGCAAACCAACGTGTACGCTTCTCAAATAGCATACGTCCGTTAAAAGGCTAGTGCTCTAGCTCGGACGGGGATATCAAACCCTATGGATCCATATACTACTACTCGCGCCCACCAGTTCTTATAACCGGCAGTTACTAGTTACCAAAGCTAAGGGATTTTCGGTTCAAACTCGGTGTAGAATTTAGTGTGTACTTGTATCCATTGCGTATAAAATAAAGTGCATGTATTCTCAGCCCAAAAAATATAGATTGCAAAAGCAATTAAAAAGGGAACAAATGAAACTCACCTTAGCAGCATATAAAGTCGTTCACCAAAATGTGACCGAAACTCGGATTACCAAATAACCGTAGATCTCAACGTATCAATATTGAGATTCAATATTGTAGGAAAGTACGTAGACGTAACGGAGATGATAAACACTAGGTTTGATTCATAAATATACCCCTGAACATTACCCATAACCTCCTTGGCAATAACCCATAATTTCCTTAGCTCTATCCCGCTCGTAAAACTCATTTTTAAAATGATACACTCATGACTTCGTCGTAGTATTTTATGTATAATAATACTACTAATAATAAGATTAATAATAATAATAATTAATCTTAATAATAATAATAATAATAATAATAATAATGATAATAATAATAATAATAATAATATAAATGTAAGATGTATCGTGTATGTGTATGTGTGTTCTCCAAACTGCCAAAATGATCGAGCTTTTATAATGTGGCCTGAAAATCCCTGCCATGCGATCGCATAGATGTTGTGAGGGGACTCCATGCGATCGCATGGACCCCTTTTCCAGCTCACATATGATTTTGTAATTTAGCTTGTCGACGTAATTAAATATTAATATATATATAATATATATTTAATTTATATAATTAATTATATATTATATTAAATTTACGTGCATAGTTGACTTGTAATTTTTGTTTCGATAAGTCGTACGTCGTCACTCGACTTATGTCCCGGTTCCGGTTTTTTGAATGTCCCTTCGTACGCTGAGAAAACTTGTACATTACATTTTGGGACACGTACCTTAGTCAAAATATAGCCTTAAATTATCCCTAAATTATATCACTCAAAATATAACTTATACATTTGAGTATTTTGGTCATTTACTTCTATAAATCATCGTCTCGCTATTTGTTAAAATACATTTTAAAATAGTGTTTACTGTAGCAAAGTTACTGTAGCAATTCACTGTAGTAAAGTCAATTTCACTGTAGCAAATAGTGATTTTCGAAAACACTGTAGCATTTTGGGTACTGTAGCAATTTGAAAATACTGCAGCAAATTAGTGTTTTACTGGTTCATCTTAAACGCATTAGTTAACTTATATGAATATCAATCGAATCAATAAACGAATGTTACCATCATTTACTAAATAACTTGAAATTATATATATGTATATATCTTTTTAATATACATAAATCAGTTTTTAAATACACATTGGAAGTTATTTATAAATTTTAATAATAAATATTTCAACTTATCATATATATTCAAATAGATATTTAAACCAATAAGTTTAATGTACGGTATCAAATAATTAATACATTGTTACCTTTTCAAGTTATAGTATATATGTATCTATTTACATATAATTGTTCGCGAATCGTCGAAAACAACCGAAGGGTATTTAAATATATAAAAGTAGTTCAAAAATTTTGAGATTCAGTTTTACAGACTTTGCTTATCGTGTCGGAAATGTTAATCATACAAAGATTAAGTTTAAATTTGGTCAGAAATTTCCGGGTCATCACATTAACCATATAAAGAGTTCCTCTTTTATGTCCACGAGCCACGACACAACTACCCTTAACCACCTTCCATTGGCGGTTTTCAAAAGTAACCGCGTTACCTTCATCATCTAATTGACCAACCGAAATAAGTTTCCTTTTTAATTTAGGAATGTACCTTACGTTTTTCAAGGTCCAATTAGAGCCAAGAGTAGTCTTCAATACAACATCTCCAATGCCCTCTATATTGAGTTGTTTGTCGTCCGCTAATCTCACCTTGCCTTGATATGAACGATAATTCTTTATCATGCTTTTGACATGAGTAGCATGAAACGAAGCTCCCGAATCCAAAATCCAAGACTCCATAGAATTTTCAACACTACATAAAAGTGCATCATCACTTTCTTCCTCGGTCAAGTTCACACCTTTCGCCGGACCATTTTTACAATTCCTTTGAAAGTGTCCTTTTTGATTGCAACCCCAACAAACAGCTTCACTTCTATCTTTCGATGGATACCTCTTCTTAGACTTCTTTCTACCCTTCTTCTCATCGCGATCAAATTTCCTACCACGGTTGTCGGTACTTAACAAAGAACCGGATGTCGATTCCCCCGAGTTTCTCCTACGAGTATCTTCACCAAGAATCAAATCCCTTATTGCTTTAAATGCTAGCTTAGTAGTTCCCGTAGAGCTACTAACCGCGATAACCGTACCCGACCAACTTTCCGGTAATGATGAAAGCAAGATTAGTGCTTTTATTTCATCATCAAACTTAATTTCTACCGATTCAAGCCTTGAAACGATATTATTAAATTCACTGATATGATCCGTTGCACTCGTACCTTCCTTCATCTTTGTATTGAACAATTGACGCATGAGAAATACCTTATTAGAAGCGGTAGGTTTCTCATACATGTTAGAGAGTGCTTTCAAGCAAGCAAACATCGTCTTCTCATTCACAACGTTGTATGCAACGTTCTTAGCAAGTGAAAGACGAATAGCGCCCGAAGCTTGACGATCCAAAAGCGTCCAATCGGCATCGTTCATGCTTTCAGGCTTGGTCTCTAACAAGGGTTGGTGTAGCTTCTTTTGATACAAGTAATCTTCAATTTGCATCTTCCAAAAGCCAAAGTCTCTCCCATCGAATCGGTCGATTCTAAACTTCCCGTCTTCCGCCATCGTTCCCTTAACGAAACCTTGTGCTCTGATACCAGTTGTAAGGATATTAGGACCCAAAAAAACGCAAGTGATTCAACAAGATCACTCACCGATAGTAATTCTACAAGATTACTAACCCACTTAATGAACGAAAGATTATAAATGCAAGAAATGTAAATCGACACAAGAGATAACGTGGTTATATGAAATCGTTGTGATTGCTTTAGTCCACGAACCAACTAGAGAATGTATTTACTGAATATTTGTGGTGTGTTTACAATGAGTTACAAGAGGGTCTATTTATAGAATGATTTAAGGAGTAAGCTAAAAACAATTCCTTGAAGCTTCATGTGAGTTTCCTGACAGCTTCATGGAGGCTACATGTGAGTTTCCTGATAGCTTCATGGAAGCTACATGTGAATTTCCTCACAACTTCGTGGAAGCTACATGTGAGTTTCCTAACAACTTCGTAGAAGCTACATGTGAGTTTCCTAACAACTTCGTGGAAGCTTCGTGTGAGTTTCATGGAATCTTCCCTCTAATTGTTTAAAGTTCTCCATATCTCCAACAGTATTCATGTCTATATCACTTGACAAGTTCTATAAATATACATGTTCTACATGAATGAGGGGTCTCCCCATCTACGCCAAATTTGGCATTTAGCACAAGTCAAATATTTGACCGTAGATAGGCATTGCAAAGCCAAACTAACTGGCGGGCAAACCCGTGGCGCTAGTTAACATAAGTTAGTTAGTGGGTTTCAGTTAGATGGATTAAGAGGGACTGTTTCGCATTCACGGAAGGAGAGGGTAATTTTTTTTTTAAATATATATGGTTGATGTGTGCGAGGTGGTGTATAAAATACTATTAATTTTTTTGCTGGAAATATTATTAAATACGATACAATTTTACACAAGATATTTATTTATTTATAGAATGGATATACCTAAACCTTGCTACAACACTTATAGGCAGTGTACCTAATCGTACAATAGTGTAGTTTTTAGTAAGTCCGGTTCGTTCCACAGGGATCTTTTAAACAAGTTTAACGCTATATTTTTAAAAACTATAATTGTAAAAATACAAAAATATATAAGAAATATTATTATTATAAAAAGGGGGTTTTTACCATTTAATGACCGGTTTGTCGATTTTTAAACTTAAGTCGCAGTTAAAACCTAATGTAAAATATTAAAAATAACTTAATTTAAAGCATAAAGTAAATAACGATAATGAAAGTGCGATAAAATAAAATTGCGACAATTAAAAGGTACGATAAATAACAATAAATTAAAGTGCGATAAATAAAAGTGCAATTAAATATGAAATATATAAATTATGCTTATTTAAACTTCCGTAATCATGATGTTTGACGTGTTGATTTTAGTTTATTACCATGGATTAATTGTCCTTTGTCCTAGATTATTCAATATGTCCGTCTGATTTTTGTCCATAACAGTCCATCAGTCATAAATATAAAGTGCGAGTGTCCTCGTCAAATTATCCTTATATCCGAAGTCAAATATTCCAACTAATTGGGGACTTAAACTGTAACAAGGTTTTAATACTTTGTTTAATAATTACACCAGGATATCGACTGCGTGTAACCCAAGGTTTTAATACTTTGTTAACCATTACGCCAAGTGTCCTTGTACATAATTTCACCCTTGTTTTAATAAGTCTATTAACTATTAATCCATTCCCGTGTTCGGTTAAATGAACGATTATTCGTACATATAAATATCCCGCCCATCGTGTCCGATCGAGTGTATATGGTTATTTATAGGTACGTCCAATTGTAAATCTTTATATTAAATTAACAAACTATCATTTAATTAAACAAATATAAAGCCCATTGATAGCCCATAGTCTAATTTTCACAAGTGTCGTTCTTTTGTCCAAACCCCAATTATGATATAAAGCCCAATTACCCCGTCTTAATATTTTAGCCCAACATCATGATGACTTCGTCTTAAATAAGCATAATAATAACTTAGCTACGAGACATTAAATTAAAAAGGTTGAATATAACTTACAATGATTAAAAATAGCGTAGCGTTACACGGACAGAATTTCGACTTACACCCTTACAACATTCGCTAACATACCCTTATTATTAGAATTTAAAATTAAAATTAAAATTAAAATATAATATATATATATATATATATATATATATATATATATATACACACGTTTGATAGATAGAGAGATGGATGGATGATATTTATTCGACCAAAAACTGCGAAATTTATAGATGTGGCCAATATTTCAGGGCTATGCGATCGCATGGCTTTGATGCCTGATTTCCATGCGATCGCATGGAGGTAGGTATCAGCTCACACTCATTTGTTTTCTTGTTTGCCGACGTTTATATTATATAATATAATATATATATTAATTTTAAGAATTAATTATATATTATATTATATTCATGTGCATAGTTGACTTGTAATTTTAGGTCCGTTGCGTCGAGCGTTGAGAGTTGACTTTGGTCCCGGTTCCAGATTTTCGAACGTCCTTGCGTCTAATTTAATATCTTGTACTTTGCGTTTCGCGTCTTGTACTCTTGTAATTTTGAGAAGTTTCTCATCAATAATTGGAACCACTTTGATTGTATTTTGTACTTTTGAGCTTTTTGGTCGTTTGCGTCTTCAATTCGTCGAATCTGTCTTTTGTCTTCACCTTTTATTATTTAAAATAGAACAATTGCAACTAAAAGCTTGTCTTTCTTGAGGGATAATGCTATGAAATATATGTTCATTTTTAGCATTATCAAATATTCCCACACTTGAGCGTTGCTTGTCCTCAAGCAATATAATCTTGAAATAAAAAATACTAGAATCACTTCTTTATTCTTTACACTTTGTACATTAGTGATTTCTATACGGCAGTATAAACAATGGTAGTAACGTTGTGGTTTACAGTCCCACTTGACTATGAAAATTTATATCCTTAAGGAAATTGGATCTTTATGAAAACATTTGATCTTTTGAAAATTCAATCTAGCTTTTACCCTAGATAAGTTTTCCGGAATAACCTTTCACCGGTGTTTGCAAAATGTTTTTGTGGGTTTGGTGGGTTTCAGATTTGAAAATTTTAGCTCAAAACTTGCTGTTTTGTGTCACCCACTTGCTAACCTTGTATTGGGAAAACAACACGTCCAGTATACTTGCTCTGTATATTACCTTTCGGTAAACTACCGTCCGGTTGTAAAGGAAAGTGTTGAACAAGCAACTGTTAAGGCAATGTCCCCTAACATGCTTTTAATTATAGTTTATAACGTGTCGGATGCAATTACCATCCTTTGTAGGAGCAATAGTAAAGATCACCCTATAGTTTTTCGGTCTGGCACAAGGTCCTGTCTTCGACCATGCTATGCAACTACCGTTCTTACGGTTGACACCCGATTTGGTTCAGGTGACCTAATGAATTCCAGGTGAATTCCTAGGATTTTACGTTCAATGGTAATGAACGCATTAAAAATGGGTTTTTCAGAAAACAAATAGGTTTGTAATTTTGATCAAAATATTTTCTCGTTCAAGCTCGAGTTTAGATATCATCGAATTCCATGAGTTTGTAATTCTCAATCTTTAAGGTCAATCTCAAGGATTGAGTAATATCAGTCTTAAAAGCTGATTTTTAATCTTTAAGGAAATTATCCTTTCTGGGGGTCTGATTCATTAGTCTTATCAAGCTAATTTGCATGGCGCCCTCCCCATTTTACGAGATTGATCCTCTCATAGTTAGGATAAGTCTGACCACTTGGCGACCCTGTTTGATGCTGAGGTCTGTGGATTTCCTGCTGATTTTAGAGATAATTTTTCTAGATTTTTCGTCAACCTACAGCTGGTCTGGACGACAACTTCATGACCTAAATCAAGAAGCGCGTGTCTTTTTTGGAAGACTTTACTTCCTTTTAATGATGGAATTGATTCATCGTGTAGATCCATCTTTCTTTCAAATATATTACAGTAAATCGGGTAAAACTGATTAGTTTAGTCTAAAGTAAAAGCATCTTCAGTTATTTGTACAAAAATATGTGATATATGTTCAAAATAACTTGGTAAATTTTTCCCACACTTGGCTTTTATTTTCTTTTCTTTGCCTTTTTATTGTCCTCTATTCCATTTTAAATAAATTCTAATATTTTGGTTTGTTTCTCAATTTATATTCTTTCCGAGGTAACAATAATTTCGGTGTTAACACCTAGTTTTATCGTTCATAAATATGTATAAACATGATTTTGAATTCATTTAATTGAAAATTTTGAAAAATTTTACTAGAATTGGGTAGTCAGTATATAAGACTAGGGCTGTTCTTTATTATCAGATAGCACTAGATTCTAATACAACTACTGCGTTACTAGTATTTTTTTTAATGGTAACCAAGTGTTTAAATTAAAAATTTTTAAAAATCTGAAAGAATTTAACCTCTTCCCACACTTAAGATCTTGCAATGCCATCATTTGCAAGAAATCAGTAACAATTTAAATTATTGAGGGTGATTCGCGTAGAAAAATGATTAAATTTTACCAAAGTTTCCAAACATATTGGCGTTTGTTTGTTGAATGATAAATGGTGCACATCATTTGTTCATTCCGTCTTGTTGTTATGTCACATTTGTTTTTCGTTTTGTCGTCAAAATTAGTAGCTTTTGCTAAACTTAATGCCAGTCTTTGAAAATGCGCTGTTTTACCCTGTTGTGTATAATTGACATACATAGAAATAATAACATGCATGGTAATTTAAAATGGGACTTAAAATCCCACTTTCAAATCAAATATGAAATATTAGTACAACAAATAAAAATATTAAACATTACAATAAAAGTATCAAAAAATAATGTGTTTAAACATAAATAATTAGAAATAATAAAAAGATAAAAATCATAGAAATCACCAACAGGAACTATATCAATCTGGATAGGGGTTCCAGTTCATGTCGTCGTCTGGGTTGCATGGTTGGTGATAGGTGTACTGGTAGGCTTGGTTAGGGTCGTAGAGAGTATATGGTGGTCTCATCTCAGGCTGGTGTGGAGGATAGTAAGTGGGTCGGGTTGGGACGTAGTGATCCTGAGGTGACAGCCGGCTCATAATCTGACGCTGATGATAGTCCCATCTATCATGCTGTCATTGCCTGGAATGCTCATAATCATTCCGGGATTGCCACTGCTCCATCCGACAAAATCTCTCCCCGTTTGTCATATCTACCTCATCTACACGCTGGTAGACGTCAGTCATAGCCTCCCTAATGGCATCCCTAATGTCATCCGCTTCCTCCATTTCCTCATCTGAAACTCTCTCTACCTGAGGATGACTACCTTCATAGGGTACTGGCTGGTTGCATCTGCTCTTTAATACCTTAGCACCCTGATAGACCTTCAATTCTAAAGGCTCAACATGTTCCCTACATTCCAAAAGTGGACCCCCTTGGTCCCTATCTACACCCAAATACTCTCCAATGAGAGTAACAAAAATACCTCCTCCTATTATTCCCCCTTCCTGTATTCCTTCCACCATCTTAGACAAATAAAAACCAACACAGTAGGGGATATTAACAAAGCTTCTTGGGTCTCGAATACACTTTAGGTAAAATAAATCACGTAAGGTCATTTTCTCCTTGTTGTGACCTATCTGTGTAATTGATGTGTCAAGACGTAACCTTTAAAATGTAGACAATATGCTTAATAATTAACACATAATACAGGCAACTAAAACCCGATCATGTAGTAACTAGCAAGTAAATTGACCAGTTCGATCCACAGGGAGAAGTTTGTTTAAATGATTTTACCACAATTAATTATTCTAAAAAGGGGGTTTATATTTAAAGTTGTGTTTTTGTTTAACGAAACAGTAAATAAAAATAATAATTAACAAGAATGAGAATGCGGTGTTTACTTCTATGCTTGATAGATGACAGGGATTGTTCTTTTATAATTAAAACCGTTATGCGATAGTTACAATAGAGTAGTTTATATCAATTTCACAATATCTATAAACTTAAGAACTATGTTTAATCAACAGGATTCTTTCTTGGTTAAATTCACATAAAACCTAGTTTACTAAGATCACTCTAAGTAAACTACATGATTGTAAAACCTAAATATCATCCAATTACCATCCTATATTCACATATAGGTGTCTAGATCACTAGGTGTTGAAGTACGAATTATAGCCTTTGATAAATTCACATAAATCAAGTCATAACTCGTATAATTGAACTAGAATATAAAGATAGTTACAACAATGGATTTCTTGAAAGAACATGGTGATTTAGATTGATTAACTAACTAGATTCAACCCGGTTAAAATCACGTGAAACCTTAATTACAACAATCACTTGAGGTAATTTCATAACTATGTTGCTTTGGAACTTATTCAATTACCGAATTAAACACATAACAAAATCACTTAAGTGTATGTATCTAATCGTCTAGATTACTAGATGTATTGAAGTATAGATTGTTTTCCTAGTTAACTCACATTAATAGGTTTCAATCTATATAATTGAAGTAATGATCTAAACATGCATAACAATGGTTCTTACGGTTGAACTAGATAATTAAATCAATCAAACATATGTATAACTAGCATAACATCAAAGTATAGAACAATTCCAAGCCATAAATCTTACATTGAAGCAAACACACAAGGCTTTTAGCCTAACATAATCATAGTAAAACTAATGAAACAGTAAATACAAGTTGAATTCATGTTAAAAAGATATAGAACAATAGTACCAATTGCGATAAATGATCCTAGCTTAATATTGATGTTGAAAGAGTGGAGATTAACTTGCAGCCTTCCTTGGACCTTGAAAATCGTCTTAAAACTGAGGGAGAACATAGTAGTGAAGGTCTCTCAAGTAAGTAACCATTTGCTTCATTAAATAGCCTCAAAAGTTAGGTATTTTGGCCAGAAAGTGACCAGATGCGCCGCATCTCTTTGGGATGCGCCGCATCTCTTTACGTTTAGTAGATTCCAGCTCGATTCTGCACTCAGGACTGTCGGCAGGGGGTCAGATGCGCCGCATCTGGCTTGGATGCGCCGCATCCATCTCTGATGCGCCGCATCTGTTGCTATTTTGGCCTAGAAGTCTTCATGCTCGGCATCTGAAACTGTCGGGAGTTATTTGGTGTAAAGATGCGCCGCATCTAGAGATGCGCCGCATTTGGACCTGTTTCAGTGGTTTCGGGCTGTTTTACGCATTCGATCTTTGTTTTAACTCTGTTTTCGCTGTTGGTCTTCATTTATTCATTCACAATGGACTTTTTACAAATGTACATGAATTACAATACATACGTATAACAATTACAAACAAATGGAACAACATTGGATCGAAATAACGACAATAAACATGTATAATTTTGGCGTTATCAGTAATCGAGTTAGCCAAAAATCTATGAATTATACGAAGCTCGGCTTTGTTAATGTGACGACCCGGAAATTTCTGACCAAATTTAAACTTGATCTTTATAAGCAAAGTCTGTAATGTTGAATCTTAAATATTTTGAAGTGTTATCATTTATGCAATTACCTTTGTCCTGTTTTCGACGATACACGAACCATTATTTATTAATCAATACATATGTGAATATAAATGTAGGTATATATAATATTTGAAAATAATAAATATAATCATTAAAATTAAGAATGTGAGGAAATATACAAGATAATATAGCGGTTATTAAATTAAAACTATATAAATATATATGAAGTGTTATGATATGTATATTGAAGTAAATATAAAAGATATAAATATTATATGTATCATATATATATTAGACATTACATAAATAACAAGATGTAATATTAAAATATAAAAATAAATTTATATATATATATATATATATATATATATATATATATATATATATATATATATATATATATATATATATATATATATATATATATATATATATATATATATATTTAAAATATAGATATCATATTAATGTTATTACTTCTATTATTATTAATTATTAATAAGATTAATATCAAGATTTTATATACAAATATATAATATTAAATACATGTAGTTCCAATATTATGTTTATTATCAGTAAGATCATTATTATAATTAATAATCAAATTATGATTGTTAATTATTATTAAGATTAGTATTATTATTTTTATAATCACCATTATCATTCAAATTATTACTGATATTATAAAAATAATACCATATATTAGTAGATTTATTAATAATATCATTTTGTATAATAATTATTGTTATTATTATTATCAGTTGTAAAAGGATAAATACTAACCATTATTATTATTATTATTATTATTATTATTATTATTATTATTCATATAATTATTATTATAATTATTAGTATTATTATTATTAATCTATTTATTTATTTACTAACACTAAAAAAAAAGATATAAAGCTGGATTCTATATAACCATTACGATCCAATTTTTTTTTTATTGTTCTTGTCCCTAGTCTGTTTCCAGTCGATTTCAATGCACATACACAGCCAAGATTAGTTGAAAGTCATTTTCCATTTTAATTTTTTTAAAACAAAATCGTACTGAAGGGAATATTTTCCTGTCGACCTTTGCAAGTGAAAGGACCCGTTCATATATATTATAAACGATTCACAATAGTTGATTACATCGCGAGGTATTTTGACCTCTATATGATACATTTTACAAACATTGCATTCGTTTTTAAAAGACAAACTTTCTTTACAACGAAAGTTGACGGAATGCACACCATTTCATAATACATCCAACTATAATTGACATAATAATAATCTTGATGAACTCAATGACTCGAATGCAACGTCTTTCAAAATATACCATGAATGACTCCAAGTAATATCCTTAAAATGAGCTAATGCACAGCGGAAGATTTCTTTAATACCTGAGAATAAACATGCTTTAAAGTGTCAACCAAAAGGTTGGTGAGTTCATAGGTTTATCATAATAATCATTTCAATATATTAATAGACCACAAGATTTCCGTTTATAAATATATGTACACTCGCAAGTGTATAAAAGTATTCTATAAGTTGTAGGCACCCGGTAACAAGCCTTAACGTTCATGTTTTACCCTCTGAAGTACACCAGATCAGGTGTATTTAAAATAACCTCGAAGTACTAAAGCATCCCATAGTCAGGATGGGGTTTGTCAGGCCCAATAGATCTATCTTTAGGATTCGCGCCTACCATACATAGACAAGTAGTTTAATGTTACCAAGCTAAGGGTATATTTCTGGTTTAAACCCACGTAGAATTAGTTTTAGTACTTGTGCCTATTTCGTAAAACATTTATAAAAACAGCGCATGTATTCTCAGTCCCAAAAATATATATAAAAGGGAGCAAATGAAACTCACCATACTGTATTTCGTAGTAAAAATACATATAACGTCATTTAACAAGTGCAAGGTTGGCCTCGGATTCACGAACCTATATTAATTATATATATTTATATGTTGGTCAATATTTGTCTAACAATTTTTGGTCAAGTCATAGTGTACCACAATCCTAATGCTCGAGACTAATATGCAAAAGTCAACTTGACCCAAAATGACTTCTAAAATTTATACGTGTTTATTATATAACTTAGCTATAGTTGTTTTATATATTTAAATATATTTATTAGATTTTATAATAATAAAACTCATTTATTAATAAAAATTTATATTAACGTTTATATATGATAAAATATACTTTTATATATCTTAAGTAGTAAAATTTATAAAGTTCACTTAATATCGTAAAACTATAGTGGTAAGTATTATTAATGTAATTATATTACGCGTGGTGAAAAATATCTTTGTATCCCCTATTTATTTGATAAAATAATATTGATCATAATAATAATAAGTAAAAGTTGTATTATTTTGTAATAATAATAATTATTATTCTATAAAAAAAATAACAATATTTATAATTACTAAAAATGTTATTATGATAAAATGATAATACTAACATAATAGTAATAATGATATTTTATAATAACAATGATATTTCTATTAAAATAATAACGACGATAGTAATAATAATGATTTTAACAATAATACTAAAATTCAGTTGACTATAACTTCAAATCCGTTCATCGAAACCATTCGATATCTAAATGAAAAGTTCTTAATTTTTTGCTAGCTTTTCAATGACATGCATATCATATACCCTATCTCAGTAGCATATGTATCTAATTCAGGATTCAACAAACCTATCTAAGGACAATATCGAATGTACAAGCATGCATAATCCTATATACTCGAGCACTAGTCAGGGATACACTATTGATATATAAAGGTTAAGTTATGAGTGCTCACGTATCAATATTGATATTCAATATTGCAGGAAAGTACGTAGACGCAACGGAGATGATAAAAACTAGATTGACCTCACGAGCATACCCATGAACCATACCCATCACCTCCATAGCTATAACCCATAATTTCCTTAGCTTCGACTCATTCAAAAAACTATTTTGAAATCACTCAGACATCATTCCGTCGTAATATTTTATGTATACTAATAATATCTTGAAATAATATAGAGCAAATATATATATATATATATATATATATATATATATATATATATATATATATATATATATATATATATATATGTAAATCGATTGAGAGAGTTTAGAGAAATATATTTTCAAGTTTCTATGAAATAATGAAACCTATTGAATTCTATTTATAATAGATTTTTAAATTATTAAAGTGAATTATTAAAGTATGAATTATTAAAGTGAATTATTAAAGTATGAATTATTAAAGTGAATTATTAAAGTATGAATTATTAAAGTGAATTATTAACGTATGAATTATTAAAGTGAATTATTAAAGTATGAATTATTAAAGTGAATTATTAAAGTATGAATTATTAAAGTGAATTATTAAAGTATGAATTATTAAAGTATGAATTATTAAAGTGAATTATTAAAGTTAAAGTAAAGGTAAAGTAAAATAAAGGTAAATTTAAAGTATAGTAAAAATATAAAAACTATGTATGTATAATACGTGTATAAATATATATAATATTAATTTAAATCGTTATATATATTTAATGAAATAAAATATAAATATCGTTATATTTATTATACTGGTTAAGTAATGAGTTGTCGAAAGTGATTCTAGATATTTATAAAAGTTATATACGTTTTAATAATAAAGTTCTTTTTAAACTGAAAACGTTTTTATACGTTTGAAAATAGATTAATAGAATATTATGGAAACCAATTCTCCAATAGCTTTTGTCTAACTTTCGTAAATGACACTTTTTATTTTTATTTATAAATAGCTTTACAAATTATTCCGAATATCGTTAAGAGGAATAGATTTCTCAAATCATAGTGGACCTCTCAACAGAGACTTGTAATCATAATTCAATGTTTCTGATAATTCAATCATTTAATATATATATTTTTTTAATTTCGTCGATAATCATATTGAAACAAATACATTCATATAAAGCATTATACTTTTAAATACTTTGTTGACATTTTCAATTTATAACATATACACATATACATACATATTCATATATGTTCATTTAATGGTTCGTGAATCATTAGAATTTGGTCGAGGTTTAAATGAATGTATAAACATAGTTTAAAATCCTTGAGATTTAACTTAACAAACATTGCTTATCGTGTCAGAATAATATAAAGATAAAGTTTAAATTTAGTCAAAAATTTCCGGGTCGTCACAGCAAGACTATAATCTCGACTCCATTCAGTGTAAGTGACATCATTCGAAATACATTATCAATTACCAACTCTAAAAACCCTTTACAGTTTTCAATTTTATCGTAATTAATCAGAAAAGGGGAAGAAAACAGGTAACTGCCTGTTCTTCAACAATTTTATTAACAGCTCGATTTCTAAAGTAATTTTAAAAAAAACTTTAAATGCAGTTCTGTTAGAAATCATATGTTCAAACTATCTGCAAAGTTCTAAAGTCCAATTTTTAGTATCGAGCTTCAATTTTGGAATCAAAGTTTTAATTTAAAAAGTCAAACGGTTTGACTCTTGAGAAATTCGAACTTTTTACTATGTTTTAAGTGTAATTGAATGTCCAATTAGTTTCTAGGAAATGTTTACAACTTCTTTTATTTTATAAATTACCCCTATATACTAAATGTCATGGGGTTTTTGGTCGTTTCAGTTATAACGCAATGTCGTTTTGAGTTTGCGTTCACACTACAAAGAGCCCCCCAACTTTCGCACAATTTACACATCGCCCCCTCAACTTTACACTTTTTCAGGGGAAAAAAATGTAAATATATAATTTTATTAAAATAAAAAAAACTTATTCCACCCAAATTTATAACGGGCCCCATCTTCTTACTCGGTGCGAGTTAAATTTTTCCAAGGCCACCGTTCAACTCGAAAAAATCTCACGAACCCAACGGGACTAACTATATGCGAAACGGACATTGTTAAAAAAACACTAAATAACGGGCCCTATATTCACGCTCAGTGTGAGTTAAATTTTTCCAAGACCACCTTTCAACTCGAATTAATTTTACGAACACAACGTGACTAACTATACGCGAAACGGATATCGTTAAAAAAATTAAATATTTCGGGCTAAATTACATACATATACATACACGTCCAACAAACAACCCAACTTATTAGATATATTAGGTACCAAACAAGGTATATTCAAATTCGACCGCGCGCCGAATACAACCGCAGCAACGCGCGGTCAAATTTTTTCTAGTTTTATCTAAAACGAACGAGAATTCAAGATTAGCATTTGAGTTATGATCGACATTGTTCTTGCTGTTACAGCGTTTTTTTTATTTTTATTTTTTAAATTTCCTTACAATCTGTTAATCCCAATTGCCAAAATCAGTTACTTCTTCATTATATTATAAGTCTTAACCAAATTCATGATGCTTGCTGTTATGGTAATCGATCAAACGAATGTGATGATGATGGAGGTGGAGAATAATATAAAACGGGTTAAATAGCATTAAGTGTGAGACTAATCAGAAAACGGGCTACAGCCCACTGGTTCAAAGTGTTAGCGGGTATTCGAGAGGTCACGGGTTCAATTCCGGTTCGGGACATTATTTTTTTTAAAGGCCTTTTTGAGGTAATGTTTAATTTCAAAAATTATTATTATTATTATTATTATTATTATTATTATTATTATTATTATTATTATTATTATTATTATTATTATTATTATTATTATTATTAATTATGCTACGATTATTGTGATATTTATTAGTATCACTAATATTAATGTTATGAGTATTATTATCATTAACTAACTAATATTACTATTAACATCATTGTTATTATTACTATGATAATGATAATCGTTATTAATCCTAATATGTAGGAATATCAATATTATTAATCAAACTAAGAGTATTATCATTATCGTTATCATTAGTATAAGTATGATAATTACAATTATGATTATTATTATTATTATTATTATTATTATTATTATTATTATTATTATTATTATTATTATTATTATTATTATTATTATTATTATCATAAAAGTAATACAAATCATTATTATTTTTATAAATATTAGTATTGGTATCATTCTATAACTATTAGTATTATCATTACGTATTTTTATAATTATTAGTATTATCATTGTTATTAATATGAACCAGATTATTGTAAGTACCATTATTATTAAAATCATG
The DNA here is from genome assembly GCF_046630445.1 of Rutidosis leptorrhynchoides. Taxonomy (NCBI): domain Eukaryota; kingdom Viridiplantae; phylum Streptophyta; class Magnoliopsida; order Asterales; family Asteraceae; genus Rutidosis; species Rutidosis leptorrhynchoides. The sequence continues at coordinate 559,884,858 of NC_092336.1, read as the reverse complement.
AGTATCATATTTATTATACCATTAGTAGTATCATTATCTTAAATTGGATTGGCAGTAAAATTATTATCTTCATAGTTAAAATTATTATCAGTATTATAATTATCGTTAACAGTAAAAATTAATAATTTTACAATATTAATTATTAATATCATTATTATTATCATTAAAAAGATGATTAACATTATTATCTTATTAGTAATATTAGGTATTATAATTATTATCATTTTTATCACTATTAATATTATTTTGGTATTATCATAACTACTATTATTAATACACAAATAATATATGTACAACTAACAATATATTTAATAAACATAACATAATGAAAATTAATATTTTTAATTACCAAAATGAATATATATATATATATATATATATATATATATATATATATATATATATATATATATATATATATATATATATATATATATATTTTCAATATAAAAAGGATATAACTAATAACTTATATATATATAAATATATATATTTATTCGATTACGAGTATATGTTTTAATACATATATAAATGATATAGGTTCGTGAATCCGAGGCCAACCATGCATTGTTCAGTTGTTCAATATAGTCATATGTATTTTTACTACAAAATACATTAGGTGAGTTTCATTTGCTCCCCTTTTACTCTTTACATTTTTGGGGCTGAGAATACATGCAAATATTTTATTAACTGTTTTACAATAATTATATGCGTGAGTTTCATTTGCCTTTTTACCCTTTATATTTTTGGGCTTAGAATACATGTGCAATTTTTATAAATGTTTTACGAAATAGACACAAGTAATTGAAACTACATTATATGGTTGAATTATCGAAATCGAATATGTCCCTTTTTACTAAGTCTGGTAATCTAAGAATTAGGGAACAGACACCCTAATTGACGCGAACTCTAAAGATAGATCTATCGGGCCCAACAAGCCCCATCCAAAGTACCGGATGCTTTAGTACTTCGAAATTATATCATGTCCGAAGGAGAATCCCCAAATGATGGGGATATTCTTATATGCATATTGTGAATGTCGGTTACCAGGTGTTCAATCCATATGAATGATATTTTTGTCTCTATGCATGGGAAGTATGTTTAGGAGAAATGGAAATATGAAATCTTGTGGTCTATTAAAATTATGAAATGATTATTTATGATAAACTAATGAACTCACCAACCGTTTGGTTGACACTTGAAAGCATGTTTATTCTCAGGTACGAAGAAATCTTCCGCTGTGCATTTGCTTATTTTATAGATATTACTTGGAGTCATTCATGGCATATTTCAAAAGACGTTGTATTCGAGTCATCGAGTTCATCAAGATTATTATTAAGTCAATTATAGTTGGTTATATTATGAAATGGTATGCATGCCTGTCAACTTTCGATGTAATGAAAGATTGTCTTTTCAAAAATGAATGCAATGTTTGTAAAATGTAATATATAGAGGTCAAGTACCTCGTGATGTAATCAACTGTTGTGAATCGTTTATAATCGATATGGAGTTCGTCCGGATGGATTAGGACGGTCTCTACAGTTGGTATCAGAGCGGTGGTCTTAGCGAACCAGGTCTTGCATTAGTATGTCTAACTGATAGTTGTTTAGATGCATTAGTGAGTCTGGACTTCGACCGTGTCTGCATGTCAAAAGTTTTGCTTATCATTCGTGTCGAAAATCATCTACTTATCCTTAGGAAATTACTTGCTTATCATTCCTAGTCTAGACACATCTTAGTACATTGATTGCATGAATAGTGTATAGACAAAATCCATATCTTAGCGTATCTGCTAATTCATATCTTAGCGTATCCGTTACTGTTGACTTTATCTGACACGTTTCCTTAATTTCCTCCTTAATTTACGGGGTCTTCTGTACTATATTAAATATTCTATATAATTAGAATATTATCCGATAACCAAAAAAAAAAATCATTTCATATCGAAAATCCTCTAAAGAAATGGATCCTACACCTAGCTTGGATTCCATTAGTTCCGGAAGCAATTTCGAAATGCGTATTGAAGTAGACTCCGAAGTCAATGAACCCAAAGTGTCTCCACCGTTTAGCTATTTTTCTTTCTGGAGGAGATGGGGTGGGTCCGAGACTTACTCACTCGATGGAGAAATGAAGAAGGCGAGCCCTACCGCGAACCAAACTTACCTCCTAACATCGGAGAAAACGATGTACTCACCGGTGAACCTATGCGCAACACTGTATTCACCCTTCTTGCTAAAGTTTTCCACCTCGAAGGTCGCATTACTACAATCTCAGAAAATATTCAACCTCTACTTCCGAATACCAATCGAAGGGGAATATTAGAAGAAGTTAGGGAACTTCGAATTGATAATCAAGATCTATCGAATCAGATGAGTGGATGGATAGATATGATAGAGGGTAGGATAGAAAACCTGACAAGATTGGTGCGTGATCTACAAGCTATACTTACTACACCAACATCATCACCAACCTCAGCACCAACAACACTTGTATCACCGACAGCAACAGTACCACCATCAGCAGCACCAGCAGCATAACCAGTACCAACAACAACAACATCATCACACGTCTCAACCTCGCAATCTATACCTCAAGTATAATCATCGTTCTACGAATCGTCCTACATAAATTATCTTCGTCCTTCATGGTGATTATGTAATCTCTAATGTTTTAGAGATTATGTACTCTAGTTCTAGCCGTAAATCTGATGAGTTTAATATCACATTGACTCATTAAATCCATGATTACGTCTGAAGAAAATATATATGTATATATGTTTTCATAAAGATTGTAATTAGAATTTTTATTGTACAAACTGTTAATGGTGGAAATATTTTAACGGGTAGGTAATACCCGGAGAATATTTAGATTTCGCATTAATAAGTTACACTGTACATTCTTCGAATCTGATTCAACAGTCATTTACTATCCTACTTACATCTACCGATATACGAATCCGTTCACCATAGAATAACCATTTTCATTCAATTTTATATTTGAATTTTGACTTATCAAGAATACAACAAGTGGCATAATGAAGAAAACATTTGACAAAATAAAATTGGTTAGAAACAAACAAATTAACTATGAGAAATTTTGTTAAGAATCCACGCTAACTGTTCCTAGCTAATTGTTCCTAGCTAACTGATTACATTTTATTTATCACAATTTAATTATCGCAATTTACATTCTCGCAATTTTATTTATCGTCATTTAATTTATGTTATTTACTTTACGCACTTTATTTATCGCCATCTAATTTCTGTATTTATTTTACGCACTTTAAATATCGGGACACGTATACAAGGTTTTGACATATCATATCGACGCATTTATATATATTATTTGGAATAACCATAGACACTCTATATGCAGTAATGATCGAGTTCTCTATACAGGGTTGAGGTTGATTCTACAATAATATATATAATTTGAGTTGTGATAGAGTCTGAGACATGTACACGGGTCACGATACGTATTAATTCGAATATTATATATATATATAATTATATATGAATTATTGAATTGCTAACTATGGACTATCAAGTGAGGACTATCAACATTGGACAATTAAAATAAATTAAAATATTGATTATAACATATGAAACTAAACAATTCTTCAAGTTTGCCACTTGATTTCATCTTAAACCTCATTTGTATTTTGATAATTACAATCTACGTTCAAATCTTTCATGATTCTTGAAAACACCTCAATCGAGAGTATGAACCAACCGCACTTCATCTACGGAAGAAGAGATTGACGCATATAGTTATGCACCTAAAAACACTCAGAACCTGAGTAAAACATTTAACCCGTATCTGTGATTAGCTCTTTTAGCATTATTATTACCCAAAATAACTTGGTAATCCTTTTCAAAGTAGCAAATTTTATCACAGCTCCAGCAAGTCAACTTCGACTTTTCGTTCAAAACAACCTTATTATAACCTTGATATATATGTGTACTCTTTTATTGTTACCAGAGAACCTTTTATATTCCACCATATTACCAGTAGACGTACCAGCAACCTCGTTGCTCCTTGGCTTAAATATCTCCGACAAATCACTATGTTTATCTATTGAAGTCTCATCATGTACTCATCCGCATCTTGTAACAAGAATTTCCATACGAATTACCGAGAATTAGCAATCAGTATTTTGAATCTCGCAACGTTTCTACGTCAACAGTTATATGTATCCATATAACATTTATCTCTTAGAACTATGATCTTTCAATCTGAAATTCTGAAAAGCACCCAGTCTGTGAATTAATGCTCTGAATTTTGAAAGGTTGAATGAAGCAACAAAAACTGTAAACGACCTCAACAGCCAAAAAGTTGATGATAAAGAATTGTATGTTGGCAAAGCTCAGAAACGTTGGAACTGGAAAACGGATTGAGCTAACCATGAAGGAGACCAAGGACAAATACAAGGACCAAATCCTATATTCAAAGGATTCAGGTAATACTGGATCCGTTGAAATCTTTAGAGAATATCTTACTCCGAAGTCATGTTAAAATCTTGCGAAAAATCTTTCTCCATCCACCATCGAACTTAGAAATTCCAAAATATCATCATCAATATCTTCGATATTTCTGAGGATATTTTCATATATATTTTCGTTCGAAATTATATACCTCTTCATGATTCCTGTGCATCATTATATTGGAAACATTCAATAGAAAATTTAGTACCGAAAAGCAGATTATGCGAAACTATGAAGAAAGCTGTGGACAAATCACAAAGAATAAGTTTGACTTCAAAGAATCCAAATGATTCAATGTCTGCTAAAGTCTTTAGTGAATATCTTGCTCCTTACTCTAAACGCTTGCAGACAATAGTTTATATCATCCTCTGATCTTAGATATTCCGAGATATCATCGTATCTTTCATTATAAATATTCTTCATATTTCTGAAGATATTTTCATAACTATTCTTATCTGAAATCATTAATCTCTTCGTGCTATCAGTGTTACATCATATAGAAACTGTTAGTTTCTATATTCTGTAAACTTGCGAGCTTAAAATATGAATGTTATTGAAGTAATGTTGGGAACTGATGCATGAGTTAGTATAATATAATGACACTTGATCAACGTGATTATATTACAGTAAGTCATGCCGAGTTTCTAAATGGGACATGATGATTCACAGATTATAACGTTATCATGTGTCATGTTACATAACTCTTTCATTCTGATTAACTTCTGAACATATCAAGAAAATATATTCTTGATAGTTCTATTCTCAGTGATTCTGGTAAATTGACAAATAAAATTGTGCTATTACGTTCTTTCTCGTTTAGAACATTAATTTCATTCGAAACTCCATACTTACGAATTCTGGATCATTACTCGCTTTACTAGAGGTCGGGAGGATAATAAAAAGGGAAAGAACTCCAAAATATAAGAGAAAATATAAAGCCCAATGACGACACGGAGGTTACAAACTGTGGATATTAATACGAATAGCAATATAAAGATACGGTATCATTAAGAATAGTATCACTCAAGGTAATAGTAGAAGTAAACAGATTTTTCTGGTGGAAGATTGAAAAGAAGGATGACATAAATGATGATTAGAACAATATCAAGGATTAGAACGAAATTAAGAATTTTCACAATCTTTTGGATGTATGAATTAAGAAAGAAAGTATAGAAATGGTGAGAATAATAGAACGGAAGAGCTTAATTTATAATGGAAATATCAGACAGAGTAATCGAGGTAGATCACCGTATTTAATTATAGAGGTCTCAATTTCCTTACTCGCTGAAGAATCAAATATGTTAGATTTCAAAGATTTTCTTTAAATCCCTTAAATTCCGGAATTCAATCAAGACGACGTCAAAAGTTAAGACGAGTCTTACTTTTTAAATTCAACCCTGACTCTGCCAAAGGTTAAGATGAATCTTTACTTTCCTATTTCACTCTTTGGTGATAGCTTCACTCGCACTCTTCGAATAATCGAATTATTTTTATCCATATTACTCAATGATGATAAAACTAAATTTATCAACTCATATTCATCATGAAAACATTTTTATTGTTAGCCATGACCACCTCACTCAAATTTCGGGACGAAATTTCTTTAACGGGTAGGTACTGTGACGATCCGAAAATTTCTGATCAAATTTAAACTTGATCTTTAAACTTGATCTTTATAAGCAAAGTCTGTAATGTTAAATCTTAAATATTTTGAAGTGTTATCATTTATGCAATTACCTTTTTCCTGTTTTCGACGATTCACGAACCATTATATATTAATCAGTACATATGTGAATATAAATGTAGGTATATATAATATTTGAAAATAATAAATATAATCATTAAAATTAAGAATGTGAGGTAATATACAAGATAATATAGCGGTTATTAAATTAAAACTATATAAATATATATGAAGTGTTATGATATGTATATTGAAGTAAATATAAAAGATATAAATATTATATGTATCATATATATATTAGACATTACATAAATAGCAAGATGTAATATTAAAATATAAATATATATATATATATATATATATATATATATATATATATATATATATATATATATATATATATATATAAATTTAAAATATAGATATTATATTAATGTTATTACTTCTATTATTATTAATTATTAATAAGATTAATATTAAGATTTTATATACAAATATATAATATTAAATACATGTAGTTCCAATATTATGTTTATTATCAGTAAGATCATTATTATAATTAATAATCAAATTATGATTGTTAATTATTATTAAGATTAGTATTATTATTTTTATAATCACCATTATCATTCAAATTATTACTGATATTATAAAAATAATACCATATATTAGTAGAGTTATTAATAATATCATTTTGTATAATAATTATTGTTATTATTATTATCAGTTGTAAAAGGATAAATACTAACCATTATTATTATTATTATTATTATTATTATTATTATTATTATTATTATTATTATTATTATTATTATTATTATTATTATTATTATTATTATTATTCATATAATTATTATTATTATAATTATTAGTATTATTATTATTAATCTATTTATTTATTTACTAACACTAAAAAAAAAAGATATAAAGCTGGATTCTATATAACCATTACGATCCAATTTTTTTTTATTGTTCTTGTCCCTAGTCTGTTTCCAGTCGATTTCAATGTACATACACATCCAAGATTAGTTGAAAGTCATTTTCTACTTTAATTTTTTTTAGACAAAATCGTACTGAAGGGAATATTTTCCTGTCGACCTTTGCAAGACTATAATCTCGACTCCATTCAGTGTAAGTGACATCATTCGAAATACATTATCAATTACCAACTCTAAAAACCCTTTACAGTTTTCAATTTTATCGTAATTAATCAGAAAAGGGCAAGAAAACAGGTAACTGCCTGTTCTTCAACAATTTTATTAACAGCTCGATTTCTAAAGTAATTTAAAAAAAAAACTTTAAATGCAGTTTTGTTAGAAATCATATGTTCAAACTATCTGTAAAGTTCTAAAGTCCAATTTTTAGTATCGAGCTTCTATTTTGGAATCAAAGTTTTAATTAAAAAAGTCAAACGGTTTGACTCTTGAGAAATTCGAACTTTTTACTATGTTTTAAGTGTAATTGAATGTCCAGATAGTTTCTAGGAAACGTTTACAACTTCTTTTATGTTATAAATTTTATCTAAAACGAACGAGAATTCAAGATTAGCATTTGAGTTATGATCGACATTGTTCTTGCTGTTACAACGTTTTTTTATTTATTTTTTTTAAATTTCCTTGCAATCTGTTAATCCCAATTACCAAAATCAGTTACTTCTTCATTATATTATAAGTCTTAACCAAATTCATGATGCTTGCTGTTATGGTAATTGATCAAACGAATGTGATGATGATGGAGGTGGAGAATAATATAAAACGGGTGATAACGCCATTTTCATACATATATTTTGGGCGTTATCTTGTTCCATTTGCTGGTATTTTGAAGACTTTGATTAAGATATCGAGTTATTTGAGTTAAAAATGAAGAAAGTGTCAAGATATGGTTCGTTGGCTCATTATTATTGATTTTATTGAAGATATAGCCAAAATGAAGTTAGAGTTGAAGATAAACGTGCCCCGGGTGAAAAAATCAGTTTCCATCGCTTCAGGATGAGGTTTATCGCGTTTTGGTCATCGTGATACGTGATGAAGTGCATTAGAACACGACATGGAAAAAGGGCAATCTGACCATTCTGTCGCGTTTCAGGCTATTATACCGCGTCCTGGTGCATCGCGTTACGCGATGGGTTATCGCGGATCGCGACATGGGTCGGTTTCAGATGTTTTCCCAGCTCCTATAAATAGACAAATTTTACCCCAATTTAGGGCAGGCAGTTTTATTTACGAATTTTCTTTCACAACAACGTTAATTACGAATTTATTAGCTTTTCTACATTGTTTTGCAAGGGTTAAATTTATTACATCAAGTTTGGTTAGTTTAATCTCTTATTTAACTTTTATAATTTTGTTCTTTATTCAATTCAATGTTCATGCTTATTCGTCCGAAATTATATACCTCTTCGTGCTTCCTGTGTATCATTATATTGGAAACATTCAATAGAAAATTTAGTACCGAAAAGCAGATTATGCGAAACTATGAAGAAATCTGTGGACAAATCACAAAGAATAAGTTTGACTTCAAAGAATCCAAATGATTCAATGTCTGCTAAAGTCTTAGTGAATATCTTGCTCCTTACTCTAAACGCTTGCAGTCAATAGTTTATATCATCCTCTGATCTTAGATATTCCGAGATATCATCGTATCTTTCATTATAAATATTCTCCATATTTCTGAAGATATTTTCATAACTATTCTTATCTGAAATCATTAATCTTTCGTGCTATCAGTGTTACATCATATAGAAACTGTTAGTTTCTATATTCTGTAAACTTACGAGCTTAAAATATGAATGTTATTGAAGTAATGTTGGGAACTGATGCATGAGTTAGTATAATATAATGACACTTGATCAAAGTGATTATATTACAGTAAGTTATGCTGAGTTTCTAAATGGGACATGATGATTCACAGATTATAACGTTATCATGTGCCATGTTACATAACTCTTTCATTCTGATTAACTTCTGAACATATCAAGAAAATATATTCTTGATAGTTCTATTCTCAGTGATTCTGGTAAATTGACAAATAAAATCGTGCTATTACGTTCTTTCTCGTTTAGAACATTAATTTCATTCGAAACTCCATACTTACGAATTCTGGATCATTACTCGCTTTACTAGAGGTCGGGAGGATAATAAAAAGGGAAAGAACTCCAAAATATAGGAGAAAATATAAAGCCCAATGACGACACGGAGGTTACAAACTGTGGATATTAATACGAATAGCAATATAAAGACACGGTATCAATAAGAATAGTATCACTCAAGGTAATAGTAGAAGTAAACAGATTTTTTTGGTGGAAGATTGAAAAGAAGAATGACAGAAATGATGATTAGAACAATATCAAGGATTAGAACGAAATTAAGCATTTTCACAATCTTTTGGATGTATGAATTAAGAAAGAAAGTATAGGAATGGTGAGAATAATAGAACGGAAGAGCTTAATTTATAATGAAAATATCAGAAAGAGTAATCGAGGCAGATCACCGTATTTAATTATAGAGGTCTCAATTTCCTTACTCACCGAAGAATCAAATATGTTAGATTTCGAAGATTTTCTTTAAATCCCTTGAATTCCGGAATTCAATCAAGAGGACGTCAAAAGTTAAGACGAGTCTTACTTTCAAAATTCAACCCGGACTCTGTCAAAGGTTAAGATGAATCTTTACTTTCCTATTTCACTCTTTGGTGATAGCTTCACTCGCACTCTTCGAATAATCGAATTATTTTTATCCATATTATTCAATGATGATAAAACTAAATTTATCAACTCATATTCATCATGAAAACATTTTTATTGTTAGCCATGACCACCTCACTCAAATTTCGGGACGAAATTTCTTTAACGGGTAGGTACTGTGACGACCCGGAAATTTCTGACCAAATTTAAACTTGATCTTTAAACTTGATCTTTATAAGCAAAGTCTGTAATGTTGAATCTTATATATTTTGAAGTGTTATCATTTATGCAATTACCTTTTTCCTGTTTTCGACGATTCACGAACCATTATTTATTAATCAATACATATGTGAATATAAATGTAGGTATATATAATATTTGAAAATAATAAATATAATCATTAAAATTAAGAATGTGAGGTAATATACAAGATAATATAGCGGTTATTAAATTAAAACTATATAAATATATATGAAGTGTTATGATATGTATATTGAAGTAAATATAAAAGATATAAATATTATATGTATCATATATATATTAGACATTACATAAATAGCAAGATGTAATATTAATATATATATATATATATATATATATATATATAAATTTATAATATAGATATCATATTAATGTTATTACTTCTATTATTATTAATTATTAATAAGATTAATATCAAGATTTTATATACAAATATATAATATTAAATACATGTAGTTCCAATATTATGTTTATTATCAGTAAGATCATTATTATAATTAATAATCAAATTATGATTGTAATTATTATTAAGATTAGTATTATTATTTTTATAATCACCATTATCATTCAAATTATTACTGATATTATAAAAATAATACCATATATTAGTAGAGTTATTAATAATATCATTTTGTATAATAATTATTGTTATTATTATTATCAGTTGTAAAAGGATAAATACTAACCATTATTATTATTATTATTCATATAATTTTTATTATTATAATTATTAGTATTATTTTTATTAATCTATTTATTTATTTACTAACACTAAAAAAAAGAAAGATATAAAGCTGGATTCTATATAACCATTACGATCCAATTTTTTTTTTATTGTTCTTGTCCCTAGTCTGTTTCCAGTCGATTTCAATGTACATACACAGCCAAGATTAGTTGAAAGTCATTTTCCACTTTAATTTTTTTAAAACAAAATCGTACTGAATGGAATATTTTCCTGTCGACCTTTGCAAGACTATAATCTCGACTCCATTCAGTGTAAGTGACATCATTCAAAATACATTATCAATTACCAACTCTAAAAACCCTTTACAGTTTTCAATTTTATCGTAATTAATCAGAAAAGGGGAAGAAAACAGGTAACTGCCTGTTCTTCAACAATTTTATTAATAGCCCGATTTCTAAAGTAATTTTAAAAAAAAACTTTAAATGCAGTTCTGTTAGAAATCATATGTTCAAACTATCTGCAAAGTTCTAAAGTCCAGTTTTTAGTATCGAGCTTCAATTTTGGAATCAAAGTTTTAATTTAAAAAGTCAAACGGTTTGACTCTTGAGAAATTCGAACTTTTTACTATGTTTTAAGTGTAATTGAATGTCCAGATAGTTTCTAGGAAATGTTTACAACTTCTTTTATGTTATAAATTTTATCTAAAACGAACGAGAATTCAAGATTAGCATTTGAGTTATGATCGACATTGTTCTTGCTGTTACAGCGTTTTTTTTATTTTTATTTTTTAAATTTCCTTGCAATCTGTTAATCCCAATTACCAAAATCAGTTACTTCTTCATTATATTATAAGTCTTAACCAAATTCATGATGCTTGCTATTATGGTAATCGATCAAACGAATGTGATGATGATGGAGGTGGAGAATAATATAAAACGGGTGATAACGCCATTTTCGTACATATATTTTGGGCGTTATCTTGTTCCATTTGCTGGTATTTTGAAGACTTTGATTAAGATATCGAGTTATTTGAGTTCAAAATGAAGAAAGTGTCAAGATATGGTTCGTTGGCTCATTATTGTTGATTTTATTGAAGATATAGCCAAAACGAAGTTAGAGTTGAAGATAAACGTGCCCCGATTGAAAAAATCAGTTTCCATCGCTTCAGGATGAGGTTTATCACATTTTGGTCATCGTGATACGTGATGAAGTGCATTAGAACACGACATGGAAAAAAGGGCAATCTGACCATTCTGTCGCGTTTCAGGCTGTTATACCGCGTCCTGGTGCATAGCGTTACACGATGGGTTGTCGCGGATCGCGGCATGGGTCGGTTTCAGCTGTTTTCCCAGCTCCTATAAATAGACGAATTTTACCCCAATTTAGGGCAGGCAGTTTTATTTACGAATTTTCTTTCACAGCAACATTAATTACGAATTTATTAGCTTTTCTACATTGTTTTGCAAGGGTTAAATTTATTACATCAAGTTTGGTTAGTTTAATCTCTTATTTAACTTTTATAATTTTGTTCTTTATTCAATTCAATGTTCATGCTTATTTGTTCTTCTTATTTATTTTTTATTTGCTTTACCATGAGTAGCTAAATATTTAGTATTCGCTTAGATGCATGAACCTAGGTGATGGATTGCGATCTTTTGGTTAACAATAATTAATTTAAAATTACACAATTTTATGTCTAGCTAAGATCCACCGTTATTAAAGCTTATTGATTGTTAGATCACGGAAGTTATTGATTAACTAACGACAGTTAAATTGATTAAGAGCTTTTACTAGATTATTGAACGTGAATAATTTAGGAATACGTGAGATTTTATGAGGGACACCGATAATAAAATTAATCGTATAGTGGTTGAGCTTGAAATTAGTTGCAATAATTATGAGGTTGTAAGGGACACCAAACCAACCTAAGTTAGATTATAATCTTGAGTAATATCATTGTGAATTGGTTAGTAATTCTAGGTTAATGACATTTATACTTAGGTTGCTAGTCTTAAACTGTAGGAATCGACAGATAAATACAGTGTCGCATCATTGTAATTGTTTACTTAACGAGTTTAACCGAGCAATCCTAGCCTAGAGAATTGTAGCTAAGTGGATACCTTTGCTTCTTATTGAGTTAAGTTTAATTTACTTTCGCGTTTAATCAGTTTTACAACAAAACTCCCCTTTTAAATCTTAGAATAATTAATAGTTCAAGTTTTCAATTACCTGCTCTCTGTGGAACGAATTGGTCAAATACTTGTTTAATTACTACACGAACTGGTTATAGTTGCCTGTATTGTGTGATAATCGATAGGTATTTAGCTAATAATTTAGAGTATGAAATTACATATCAACGGGTTAAATAGCATTAAGTGTGGGATTAATCAGAAAACGGGCTACAGCCCACTGGTTCAAAGTGTTAGCGGGTATTCGAGAGGTCACGGGTTCAATTCCGGTTCGGGACATTATTTTTTTTAAAGGCCTTTTTGAGATAGTGTTTAATTTCAAAAATTATCATTATTATTATTATTATTATTATTATTATTATTATTATTATTATTATTATTATTATTATTATTATTATTATTATTATTATTATTATTATTGTTATTATTATTAATTATGCTATTATTATTGTGATATTTATTAGTATCACTAATATTAATGTTATGAGTATTATTATCATTAAATAACTAATATTATTATTAACATCATTGTTATTATTACTATGATAATGATAATCGTTATTAATCCTAATATGTAGGAATATCAATATTATTAATCAAACTAAGAGTATTATCATTATCGTTATCATTAGTATAAGTATGATAATTACAATTAGGATTATTATTATTATTATTATTATTATTATTATTATTATTATTATTATTATTATTATTATTATTATTATTATTATTATTATTATTATTATCATAAAAGTAATACAAATGATTATTATTTTTATAAATATTAGTATTGGTATCATTCTATAACTATTAGTATTATCATTACGTATTTTTATAATTATTAGTATTATCATTGTTATTAATATGAACCAGATTATTGTAAGTACCATTATTATTAAAATCATGAGTATCATATTTATTATACCATTAGTAGTATCATTATCTTAAATTGGATTGGCAGTAAAATTATTATCTTCATAGTTAAAATTATTATCAGTATTATAATTATCGTTAACAGTAAAAATTAATAATTTTACAATTATAATTATTAATATCATTATTATTATCATTAAAAAGATGATTAACATTATTATCTTATTAGTAATATTAGGTATTATAATTATTATCATTTTTATCACTATTAATATTATTTTGGTATTATCATAACTACTATTATTAATACACAAATAATATATGTACAACTAACAATATATTTAATAAACATAACATAATGAAAATTAATATTTTTAATTACCAAAATGAATATAAGAAATATATATATATATATATATATATATATATATATATATATATATATATATATATATATATATATATATATATATATATATATATATATATATATATATATATATATATATATATATTATCAATATAAAAAGGATATAACTAATAACTTATATATATATAAATATATATATTTATTCGATTACGAGTATATGTTTTAATACATATATAAATGATATAGGTTTGTGAATCCGAGGCCAACCCTGCATTGTTCAGTTGTTCAATATAGTCATATGTATTTTTACTACAAAATACATTAGGTGAGTTTCATTTGCTCCCCTTTTACTCTTTACATTTTTGGGGCTGAGAATACATGCAAATGTTTTATTAACTGTTTTACAATAATTATATGCGTGAGTTTCATTTACCTTTTTACCCTTTATATTTTTGGGCTGAGAATACATGCGCAATTTTTATAAATGTTTTACGAAATAGACACAAGTAATTGAAACTACATTATATGGTTGAATTATCGAAATCGAATATGCCCCTTTTTATTAAGTCTGGTAATCTAAGAATTAGGGAACAGACACCCTAATTGATGCGAACTCTAAAGATAGATCTATCGGGCCCAACAAGCCCCATCCAAAGTACCGGATGCTTTAGTACTTCGAAATTATATCATGTCCAAAGGAGGATCCCAGAATGATGGGGATATTCTTATATGCATATTGTGAATGTCGGTTACCAGGTGTTCAATCCATATGAATGATATTTTTGTCTCTATGCATGGGACGTATGTTTAGGAGAAATGGAAATATGAAATCTTGTGGTCTATTAAAATTATGAAATGATTATTTATGATAAACTAATGAACTCACCAACCTTTTGGTTGACACTTGAAAGCATGTTTATTCTCAGGTACGAAGAAATCTTCCGCTGTGCATTTGCTCATTTTATAGATATTAGTTGGAGTCATTCATGGCATATTTCAAAAGACGTTGCATTCGAGTCGTCGAGTTCATCAAGATTATTATTAAGTCAATTATAGTTGGTTATATTATGAAATGGTATGCATGCCTGTCAACTTTTGATGTAATGAAAGATTGTCTTTTCAAAAACGAATGCAATGTTTGTAAAATGTAACATATAGAGGTCAAGTACCTCGCGATGTAATCAACTATTGTGAATCGTTTATAATCGATATGGACCTCGTCCGGATGGATTATGACAGGTCTCTACAGTTAATATGTAAGTAGGAGTGTTTTCCTCCCAGCGTAAAAACATTATAGTTTGACATACGCCTCCAGACGGCGTTCGCGTCAAAATTCCTATCTACCCTTTCACCACGATAAATCAAATTCATACAATCGGGTAGTAGTAATTCACCAGGAGTATATATCTGTAAAGCCCTGGCCATGTCCAGCATGGACATCCTGTACATCCTACGGCCAAGTATAAATCTAAGAAAACTTCTATCATCTAATCTATCTACATCTACATTTAATGCTATAGTACTCATCAGCTCAACACACCATTCCTTATATACAGGTCTACGAATGGTGAATAGACGTTCCCAATCGGTAAAAGAAGAACTGCCATACCTTTGGATCAGATACTCCCTAACTGAGTTAGCTAGTTGGACCCTTTCCAAAGGATCCCAATCGATTACCCTTGGCACTTCTACATTTTTCGGTAGTAGTTTAAATTTGTTACTTTGATATGCCGGGTAATCCCTCCAGCTTCTATCGAATCTCAGATTAGGATGCAACGTGTGTTCAGGAATCGTTGGGTATTCTACTGGTGGATGCATCAGAAATACTGTGAAGGCATCCACAAATTGTAGCGGATCATAATAAGGTACGTGTTGATCAGGCTGTTGTTGTGGTTCCTGTTGTGGTTCTTGTTTAGGTTCATATTGCATTTCTGGCTCAGGTTCCGGTTGTGGTTGTCTAGATGATGATGAAGCACCAGCAGTATCGGTTTTCTGCAAAACACATTAAACACAAAATTTGTGCATCCAAATATACATTAGTGTTAGCAAAATAACAACTTGAAACAATTACAATAACATGTTAAAACAAAATTAAACTTATACACATTTTCACAATTTTATCAATTCTACACTTTTTCAAATAAGCCTATATGAAAATGTATACAAAGTTCATAAGCATTTAACTCAAATAACATGTCAAAATAGTCATTACTAACAATTAAACAAGTCTCAAATGGCAAGTATATCAAATTAATCAAGTTCATGAATTTTGTACCTAAAAAGTCTACTTTAATCTCAAAAATCATGTTTAGGATCAATGTTTGGATCATTTAGCTATCTAAACATGTTACACTACTTAATTTAGCAATAATTCATGACAAAAATCGGCCATAACCTGTTTATATCAAAAAGCCCCAAATTGCTCAAGAACACAAACCCTAGATTCCTAACAATTTTGAAGTTTTTGGCTTCAAATCATGTTAAGTAGCATCAATCTAGGTTATACATGCATAAAATACTAACAATTTAACTCTAATTACACTGGAAATTAACAAAATCAAATTAGGTATAATATTGGTAAATATCACAAAAATTAGGAATTTTAAGAGTTTAGGGGAGTAATTTTTACCTTTTTGTTGAAAAATCCGAACCTAGGCACGATTATAGCGGATTGTAGGACAAAATTTGGTGAATTTTGGTGAAAAAATGGCGATTTTAGGAGTGTATATGTGTGTATGTTCGTGTGTGTGTTGGTGTTTAAAGTGAGGCAGAGAACAGAACTCGCTGGCCTTTTCTTTCTGTCCAGAATTCCAGCCTCATGCGACCGCATGAGGTTTGTGAAGGAACCCCATGCGATCGTATGGGACCTGTATTTTTTTTTTAACTTAAAAACCTTACACTTTTTAAAACAAATAATTAATAAAAAAAATTAAAATTTTGTTTCTTTTTAGGATGAGGGCGTTTCGGATCGTCGTCCTAGTCCGTCCCTCGACAAAATTTTAAATTTTGTCATTTTTAAGCGCTGTTTTAAAAGCAAAAAATTTTGGGTTTTTTTTTTTTAATGTTTTTGGCATACTTTAATTCAATAAGATTAAAAATAATGATAATAAAAGTTCTCGTCCCTCCCTTGGGTAGAGCAATTTCGGTTCAACGACCTAGTTTTCAACTCACGACGAATTTTAAAAATCATATTTTTAACTTAGCGAAATAAAGTAAATTTTTGTTTTTAAATTCACACCAAACTTAAATTTAAATTGCATAAAATTAAAAATTATTAAAATTTTAAAAATTCACACCAAATTTATATAATATTTTTGTTTTTATGCATACAAACTTATATTAAAAATATTAATTTTTCAATTATTTACAAACTTAAATATATTGATTTTAAAAAGTTACATTAATAATTTAATATTAATTTTAAAAACAAAGTAAAAATAAAAATAAATTAAAAATCTTTTTGGTCTTTTATCCCACTTTAATCAATCAAATATTATCAAAAATATACGCCCCTCTTTTCGGTAAAGTAATTTCGGCTATATTACCTAGTTTTAATCCTGATAAATTTTTGAAATATTTTGGGTTGATCGATTAAAGATATTTATACCTTAAGAATAAACGGTAAATTTCGCAGTGATGTAATAAATTTTTGTATGATATCAATAATTTCAGTCGCAAAACCTAATTTTATTGAATACCAATTTAATACTTTATAGCGAACGATTTAGCGTTTATTATCAAAAGGTTAAAAATAAAAAAAAATAAAAAATAAAAACTGTACATACTTACCTGTGAGATAGAATTCTTAGTGACCTGTTTTAGCCCACTCATAAGATAGTCGGACTAATTGGTTTTCCATAGCTACATAGGCGTAACCTCGAGCATTCAACGTTTTTTCTTCGAAACATATGAACGGTCCTTCTCTGCATAAAGTAACAAATTCGGTATTTGAATATGTTTGATTATTTGAACATTTACCTTCGTGTGACCATTTTCCGCATTTATGACATCTTTCAAGGTGTCGTGCTCTTCTTTTCGCTGCGAATTTTGATTTTTCTTTACCAAATTGTAACTTATTATTTTCGTTCCTGGATTCTTTTCTTACTCCGTCCAATTTACCTCTGATTAATGATACCAATTCACTTGGAAGGGTGTCATTATTACGTTTAGTGATCAAAGCGTGTAGCATTAGACCATGGTTTAGTTCACAGGAAGTCTTCATCTCGTAAAACCTAAAAAAAATAAAAATTCAGAATGGGGGGAGAAGACTAGTTCTTTAGGGTCTGCTAGGGAAAGACTATTCAGATTCCATTCTCGAGAACTACATGAAAACAGAATATCTAACTCTAATAGAAATACATATTATCCTTTAAAGACTTGATTCTCCCCACACTTAGTTAGCTGTGGTGTTGAAATTGTGATTAACTTCGTTGTCAACTTCCATCGGACTATCTATGTAATGTTTAACTCTGTGACCATTAACTTTAAATTCAATCCCATTTGAATTTATTAATTCTACTGTTCCGTAAGGGAAAACTCTTTTAACTATGAACGGTCCAGACCATCTTGATTTCAATTTTCCAGGAAATAGCTTGAATCGTGAATTGAAAAGAAGAACTCTGTCTCCTTCTTTAAATTCTTTTGAACTTCTGATTCTTTTATCATGCCATTTCTTCATTCTTTCCTTATAGATTAGTGAATTTTCGTATGCTTCATGTCTTAATTCTTCTAATTCGTTTAGTTGACTTAATCGTAGACGTCCGGCTTCATGTAAATCAAGATTACATGTCTTCAAAGCCCAAAATGCTTTGTGTTTAATTTCTACTGGAAGATGACATGCTTTTCCGTAAACGAGTCTAAAAGGTGTGGTTCCAATTGGAGTTTTGTAGGCTGTTCTAAAAGCCCGGAGTGCATCCTCCAATTTCATGGACTATTCCTTCGGATTTGATCCTACGATTTTCTCTAGAATACGTTTTAAAGCTCGGTTGGTATTTTCAACTTGTCCACTTGTTTGTGGATGATATGCAGTGGAGATTTTATAAGTTACTCCATATATTTTGAGAACTTTCTCAAGTTGATTATTACAAAAATGAGTACCCCGATCACTTATTAAAGCTTTTGGTGTTCCAAACCTTGCAAAAAGACGTTTTAAAAAGTTGACTACAACTCGTGC
Organism: Rutidosis leptorrhynchoides; assembly: GCF_046630445.1. Classification (NCBI taxonomy): domain Eukaryota; kingdom Viridiplantae; phylum Streptophyta; class Magnoliopsida; order Asterales; family Asteraceae; genus Rutidosis; species Rutidosis leptorrhynchoides. The sequence continues at coordinate 559,865,457 of NC_092336.1, read as the reverse complement.
ATCGTTAGTTGGGAGAGCTTGTGCTTCCGCCCATTTAGATACATAATCAATGGCAACGAGAATGTAGAGATTATTATGAGATTTTGGAAATGGACCCATAAAGTCAATACCTCAAACGTCAAATACTTCACATACTTGAATGACATTCTGTGGCATTTCATCACGTTGACTTATTTTTCCGGCCCTTTGACAAGCATCACAGGATTTGCAAAGAAGGTGTGCGTCTTTGAAAATTGTAGGCCAATAGAATCCAGCATCGTAAACTTTTCTTGCTGTAAGTTGAGGTCCATAATGCCCTCCTGTTGGTCCTGTGTGACAATGGTTTAAGATTTGACTAGCTTCATTTTCGAATACACATCGGCGTATTATTCCATCGGGACAACTTTTAAACAAATGTGGATCTTCCCAGAAATAGTGTTTTATATCACTAAAGAATTTCTTTCGTTTTTGGTACGACAACCATTTTTCAAGGAATCCACATACTAAGTAGTTTGCATAGTCTGCAAACCATGGAATTTCATTATAATCTATCTTTAATAGATATTCATCAGGAAAGTTGTCTTGTATGGTCGATTCATTCAGAACTTCTAATTCAGGATTTTCAAGACGAGAAAGATGATCAGCGGCGAGATTTTCTGCTCCCTTTTTATCTCAGATTTCAATATCGAACTCTTGTAAGAGTAAGATCCAACAGATTAATCTTGGTTTGGCATCTTGTTTCGAAAATAGGTATCTAAGAGCAGAATGGTCAGTATAGACCACCGTTTTAGCTAGAACGAGATATGAACGAAATTTGTCAAAAGCAAAGACAATAGCAAGGAGTTCTTTTTCGGTAGTTATGTAATTCGTTTGTGCTCCTTGTAACGTCTTACTAGCATAATAAATAGGTTGAAATCGTTTTTCAATCCTTTGTCCTAAAACGGTTCCCATTGCAAAATTACTTGCATCGCACATTAGTTCAAACGGTAGATTCCAATTTGGAGTTATCATTGTGATGACCCGGGAATTTCTGACCAAATTTAAACTTTAATCTTTATATGTTTCCGACACGATAAGCAAAGTCTGTAATGTTGAGTCTCGAAAAGTTTGAAACTACATTCATGTAATCAAATACCCTTTGATCATGCCGGATGATTCACGAACAATTGTGTGGAAATAAATATATAAATAAATATAGATGTAAATATAAATATAAGTGTATATATATTTGAATCAACAAAGTACATTTTAATCATTAGAACTCAATATGTAAAATAATATACCAGATAAGGAAGTTGTTATTAAAATAAATCTATGTATAGATATATATGGATTCTATACATAATTATTACATGTATATTAAATATATATATATATATATATATATATATATATATATATATATATATATATATATATATAATTTATAGATAGTAAACATTCAATAAAGATTATCATATTATATATGATTATATTACATAATTAATAAAATATACTACAATTTAAAGATATAGTTGTTACATTAATATTAATACTTTCAGTATCATTATAAATATTAATATTAATAAAAATATCAATATTAAAATCAATATCATTAATTTAATACATTTGAAGTGTTACAATATTATTAATATTATTAACATTGTTAAAAACATTATTATTATAACAAGTAGTAAAATTTTAATTTTAGTTATTACGATTTATAGTTATATAAAAATGTAGTACTCGTTATGATATAATACATATTATATAATTATATTACATTTAAGTACAAGGTTAAAAATAATTGTTATATTAATATTACTATTATTACTTTTTTGGATATTAAAATTTGTATAATTAATAGTATTACTTTTAATACAAAAGATATATATAAAAATTTAATATGTATAAATTATTATTGATTATTGATATCATTAAAGTAATATTACTGATTATTATTATTATTATTACAAATTCCATTACTATTATTATTAGTTATTATATTTATTATTATTATCAATAACAATATTATTATTAATAGATTTATATTTATTAAAAATTAATAGCTAAAGTAAATTATAAAAACAGATATACATTACATGAATCTGTTCGATTTATCTTGCTAACTGTACTAGATTTTGTTGTTGTCTCTTAAATTATGAACAAACTGAAATCAAACACAGAACATAAAACAAATTTAGTTGTGGGTCTTTTTCCACTTTTATTTTTTTTTATATTTGTTTTAGTACTGGCTCGAATTTTATCAATCAACACCAGTAGATTAGGTAACAACCGATTCTCATTTGCAATTGATTAACTTCTTCACTTTCTTCATCTCCTATATCAATTACAGCATATATTTAAAAAAAAATAGAAATTGAATAACTAAACCCATTATTCTCTGTTTCATAACTTTTTCGCCAAAACCTGATTTTGAATCAAATTTTAAAATCTATTAATGGGAAATTGTTAGGAATCATACGTCTAAACTTCTGGTAAAGTTACAAAAGCTAATTTTTCGTATCGTGTTCGAATTTGGAGGTCAAAGTTTTGATCTCAAAAAGTCAAAGTTTGTTCATCGATTAAATTAGAGTTCAAGGTGATGTTTCCAGTTAAATTATCGATTGAGAAAGATTTTATGAATGATTTTAAATCTATTTGGTGTTGTAAACATTAGCTAAAACGACCTCAAACTCAAAATCATTATTTTTTATTATAAACCGTAAGACAGCAGCAGTGACTGTAATTCCTTTTCATTTTTTTTTTCAATTTTAAAAACCCCTTTGTTAGTTTCATGGTTGTTAACAAGTGTAATTAAAAAGAAAAAACTCGTTTTCAGCTGTGTTGATGAGGTTACAATTGAATTGGGTTGCTTAGAATGAAGAAGATGATGATTTAAAGAAGTAGGTTATAATTTTTCTTGTGGGGTTTAATTCCAGAAAAAGGGCGACAGCCGAGTTGATTGAATGGGTATTTGGGTTTATAAGAGGTCGCGGGATCGAGTCTCACCTAAGATAATTCTTTTTAGACAAAGTTTTGAAAGGGTATAACCATTACTTTTAGTTCTATTATCATTATTAATATTAATATTAATTATTATTATTATTTGAGTGAATAATGTTATTATTATGATTATGAGTCTTATTATGATTATTAACATTTCATTTATTATTATTATTATTTTAATTAATAACATAGGTATTATTAATAACATTATCATCACTTTTATTGATATAATTATAATTATCATTAAACTAATTGGTAATATTATCATTATTGTTATTATCTATATTATATTAATTATTATTATTATAGGTACAAGTATAATAATCATTATCACTTATATTATTAGAAGTATTAATAACATTATTATTATTAGTAATCTTATCAATTTAGTATTATTATCAACATTAAGATTGTGGTTACGATTATCATCAATATGAAAATAATACAAATTATTATTATTTTTATAAGTATTTGTATTAGTACCTTTTTATAAATAATAGAATTGTTAAAAATTAACAAGTATTATTATTTGTATTATCACAAGCATTATTATGTAAATTACTAAAAATCGGTAACATAACTATTATTAACAGGAAAAATTAATATTTTACAAATATAATTATTAATATCATTATCATTATCATTAATAGAATTATTAACACTATTATCTCACTAGTAATATTAAGTAATATAACTACTATCATTTTACCACAATTAATATTATTTTGACTACTATTAGTATTAATATACAAACGATATATTTACATATATTAAAAAAAATTTATTTAATACATATAACCTAACAAGATTAATATTTTTATATAACGAAATGAATATAAGAACCATATATATATTATTAATATAAAAGAAATATAACTAATAAATTTATATATATATTTGTTCAATTACAACGATGTATATTAATAAATACACAAATGATATAGGTTCGTGAATCCGAGGCCAACCCTACTTTTGTTCAATGATGTCATATGTATTTTTACTACAAAATACAGTATGGTGAGTTTCATTAATCCCTTTTTAAATGCTTTCGCAATATATATTTTGGGACTGAGAATACATGCGCTGCTTTTATAACTATTTTACGAAATAGACACAAGTAATTGAAACTACATTCTATGGTTGAATTATCAAAATCGAATATGCCCCTTTTTATTAAGTCTGGTAATCTAAGAATTAGGGAACAGACACCCTAATTGACGCGAACTCTAAAGATAGATCTATCGGGCCCAACAAGCCCCATTCAAAGTACCGGATGCTTTAGTACTTTAAAATTTATATCATGTCCGAAGGAGGATCCCGGAATGATGGGGATATTCTTATATGTATATTGTGAATGTCAGTTACCAGATGTTCAATCCATATGAATGATATTTTGTCTCTATGCAGGGGACGTATGTTTATGAGAAATGGAAATATGAAATCTTGTGGTCTATTAAAATTATGAAATGATTATTTATGTTAAACTAATGAACTCACCAACCTTTTGGTTGACACTTTAAAGCATGTTTATTCTCAGGTGTGAAAGAAACCTTCCACTATGCATTTTGCTCATTTTAAGGACAATACTTGGAGTCGATCATCGCTCTGGGATCAAAGGTTGATGACTTCGTCCGGATGGATTAGGATGGGTCTTCACAGTTAGTATCAGAGCGGTGGTCTTAGCGAACCAGGTCTTGCATTAGTGAGTCTAATTGATAGTCGTTAGAATGCATTAGTGAGTCTGGACTTCGACCGTGTCTGCATATCAAAAAGTTTTGCTTATCATTTGGTGTCGAAAATTATCTGCTTATCATTCTTAGTCTAGACACATCTTGCTGCATTGATTGCATGATTAGTGTATAGACAAAAATTCATATTTTAGCGTATCTGCTTATTCATATCTTAACGTATCTGTTATTGTTACCTTTGCCTGACAGTTTCCGTAGATTCCTCCGTAACTTATAGGATTTTAGTATTATATATGCATATGTAAATTATGTATTGCAGGGTACTAATCTACATCCTATAATCTATTTCTTATCATCTGATCGTACTAGATGAATCCCTCAACCAGTTCGAATTGCTCGGATTTCGACAGCTATTCCGATATGGAGTTTCTCCTAAGCTCCGAAAGCAGTGTCACCAGAATGAATCAACCAATCATCCATCCCCAATTCATCTGATGAGTTTGTAGCCTACTTAATCATTGGAGACAAAAAGAAGGTGATCCCTTCCATCCACCTTATTGCCCTCTCGGTGAAGAACCTGAAGCACTTACCGGTGAACCTGTCCGAAACACTATTTTCTCTCTCATTTCCAGAGTAGCTCGACAAGATTATATTTTATCCACAATTCTAAACCTTATTCATCCATTCGTTCCGACTGACAATCATCCCGGAGTAATACAAGAAGTCAGCGAACTTCGCGCCCGAGTTATAGTCTTGGAAAAATATGGTGCAAAATTTACCAGCTTCAGCAACATCACTGGCACCAACAGTACCATCAACCTCAATACCAGTACCACCAACAACCCAAGTTTCAATATCACACGCCTCAACATCTCATTATGTACCCCGAGCATAATCATCATTCTACGTATCATTTTACATCATTTATCTTCGTTCGACATGGCGATTATGAAATCTCTAATGTTTTCGAGATTATATATTCTAGTTCTAATGGTAAACCAAATGAATTTAACATCATATTAACTCAATGAATCCATGATTACATCTGAAGAAAATATATATGTATATATGTTTTCATAAAGATTGTAATTAAAAATTCTTTCGTACTAAGTGTTAATCGTGAAAATATTTTAACGGGTAGGTAATACCCGACGAATATTTAGATTTCACATTAATAAGTTACACTGTATATTCTCCGAATCTGATTCAACAGTCATTTACGATCCTACTTACATCCATCGATATACGTATCCGTTCACCACAGAATAACCATTTTCATTCAATTTCATAATTGGATTTTGACCTATCAGAATCTGACAAGTGGCATAATGAAGAAAACATTGGACAAAATAAAATTTGTTAGAAACAAACAAATTAATTATGATAAATTTTGTTAAGAATCCACGCTAACAAAATCCTAGCTAACTGTTCCTAGCTAACTGTTAATTCCGTATTACATTGTAACTATCGCAATTTATCTTATCGCAATTTTAATTCTCGCAATTTTATTTATCGTCATTTAATTTCTGTTATTTACTTTACGCACTTTATTTATTGTCATTTAAATTTCTGTTATTTATTTTACGCACTTTAAATATCGGGACACGTATACAAGGTTTTGACATATCATATCGACTCATATATATATATTATTTGGAATAACCATAGACACTCTATATGCAGTAATGCGGGAGTTAGCTACACAGGGTTGAGGTTGATTCTACAACTGATAGTGTTCCAAATGAACATATATTTAGTAGCAATATCGTTCCAATATGTAAAGTTTTTAAATGTAATTTCCTTATTTTTAGTTGTAATAGTTAAATAAATAAGTGCGAAGACGAAAGACGCAAATCGCTCGAAAATGAAGATTTAAAGACAAAAACGAAGATTTGAAAGACCAAAACGTCCAAAAAGCTCAAATGTACAAGATACAATTCAAAAGGTTCAATTTATTGATGAAGAACGTCTAAAAATGACAAGAGTACAAGTTACAAAACGCAAAGTACAAGATATAAAATTGTACGAAAGGACGTTCGAAAATCCGAAACCAGGACATGAACCAACTCTCAACGCTCGACGCAACGGTGTAAAAATTACGAGTCAACTATGCACAAGAATAAAATATAATATTTAAATAATTCATAATAAGAATAATATTAAATAATAAAAAGTTGTTAATTGAGCATAGTTCAGGGGTCGTCAATGAAAATTCAATTTACAATTTAGCCTATAAAAGGAACGAACGATTGTAACGATGAAGAGGAGATTTTTTACGATCTTTTTCTTTCTTTCTATCTTTTTCTTATTTTTCTATATCAAATATCAATATCTATATTCTATATCTCTATCATAATGTTAATGTAATAAGATATAACAATAATCTTAATTTTAAATTTAAATTATGATAATAATAAGATTTATGATAGAGATCTTTTGAGTATGTAAGTCGAAATTCTGTCCGTGTAACGCTACGCTATTTTTAATCATTGTAAGTTATGTTCAACCTTTTTACATTAATGTCTCGTAGCTAAGTCGTTATTATGCTTATTTAAAATGAAGTAATCATGATGTTGGGCTAATTACTAAAATTGGGTAATTGGGCTTTGTACCATAATTGGGGTTTGAACAAAAGAACGACACTTGTGGAAATTGAACTATGGGCTATTAATAGATGGGGGGTATTGTCTAATTGAGTGACAACTCATTGGAGTCTGTCGAACCTATCTTCAAATTAATTAACCTAATAATTAATAATGATTATGGTTGTCCTATTTAGTGATGTTCATATGGAATCTGTTATAATCATTTAATTAATCAATTGGGTTGGGTAATTGATTATTCATTCTGATCAAGTGGATGAATTAATATTCATAAACTAATTAAAACAGGGGTGGATTACATACAGTGATAACTGGTGTAATTGTTGACAGAAGTGATAACTGCGTCACAGTTTAAATCCTTAATCAGTTGGAATATTTGACTTCGGGTATAAGGGTAATTTGACGAGGATACTCGCACTTTATATTTATGACCGATGGACTATTATGGACAAAAACCAGATAGACATATCAAATAAACCAGGACAAAGGACAATTAACCCATGGTAATAAATTAAAATCAACACGTCAAACATCATGATTACGGAAGTTTAAATAAGCATAATTCTTTTATTATATTTCTCATCGTATCTTTATTTACTGTCATTTTATTACTCGCAATTTTATTTTCTGTCATTTTATTTATCGCAATTTATTTTACGCACTTTAATTTTTGTCATTTATTTTTACGCTTAAAATCGACAAACCGGTCATTAAACGGTAAAACCCCCATTTTATAATAATACTACTACTTATTTATATATATATTTTTACAAATAAACTTAATAATATAGCGTTAACTTCACCAGCTCCCTGTGGAACGAACCGGACTTACTAAAAACTACACTACTCTACGATTAGGTACACTGCCTATAGTGTTGTAGCAAGGTTTAGGTATATCCCATCCGTAAATTAATAAAACTTGTGTCATATTTTGTAGTATTTTGTATTAAAAATAATACTATTTCGTACCCTCACGCTACATCATCAAGTTTTTGGCGCCGCTGCCGGGGAGCGCTAAAACGCTATATTTTTAATTATAATAATATTGAAATAAAATATAATAATATAATAATATTGAAATAGAATATAATAATATAATAATATTGAAATAGAATATAATAATATAAAAATATTTAAGAATAAAAGTTTACGTAAAATTTAAAAAAAAAAAGTCGTATTTATTAAATACTTCAGGGGTATATTATGTAACTTATAATTAATAATTACTATCATGTCGCTTTCATGTGAATAGTAAATTAATTAATTTATTTTCATTTACTATTCATGAATAGTAAATGAATTAAAAAAAAAAAAAAAAAAAAAAAGTTTTGAAAAAAAAATTATAATTATAAAAAAATTATTAATTTATAAAAAAAAAATCGTTTTTTAAAAAAAAAAAAAAAATCGTTTTTTTAAAAAAAAAAAAAAAAAAAAAAAAAAAAAAAAAAAATAATTTCGTTTTAAAAAAAAAAAAAAAAAAAAAATCGTTTAAAAAAAAAAAAAAAAAAAAAAAAAAAATTTGAAAAAAAAAAAAAAAAAAAAAAAAAAAAAAAACGTAAAAAAAAAAAAAAAACAAAAACGTAAAAAAAAAAAAAAAAAAAAAAAAACGTAAAAAAAAAAAAAAAAAAAAAAAAAAAAAAATTATTAAAAAAAAAATATATATATTTTTAAAATTTTGTCTATAAAAAAAAAATGTTTTTTTTAGTTTTATTACCTTTAGATTTTTAGACTATAGTCGAAACTTTTAGTATTAAGTTTAGTTTTGCCATAGTTATTTTTACTTCTAGAATTTTTAGGCTTTGCCGTAAAATCCCTTAAGTGCTTATTCCTTAGACTAAGTTTTAGGTGCTTTAGAATTTTACGACGCCGTATTTCGCACTACTTTCTTATTTTTATTTTTCGACGCCTATTTTTCGACCTTTTATTTTTCGACATTTTTCGACGCGCAATCTATTTCTTTCTTATTTCTCGCCATTCTAGTTTTTAGGACTTAGAATTTTTTTCTACTTCTTCTCTAAATTTCTTAAAATTACGAAAATTTATTTTAAGTGGTTAAATTGATAGACATCAAAATTTTCTGGTTCGTAGTAATAGTTGGATTTGTACGTGGACCGGGTTATTGGAGCCAAACAGTACTCAATTATATTGAGACCAAACGAATCCTGCCCCTCTGCTGCATCTTTTGGCTATTCGAAACGTGGGCAAAATCAGAAAAGTCTATTGGTTGGATAACTTATTATAATTTTTCTTTCCTTTTTAAAACTAATAGGATATTCAGTGAATGCACCGAGCAAGACGTTCACCACCTTTTGTACGTTCACCACCTGTAACTCGATCAAGACATCGTTTAACAAATATAGCTGCCGTTGATTTTTCTTTAGACTCGTCATCAAGTCGACCGAGTACTTCAACTCAAATTTCCGATAATCCAGTTTTTGAAACCAATATCACAATTGAGAATCCGGAGAATACTCAGGGACAATTCCGAGACCCTGATCCATTAATTATTCCTCCGGAACCACCAATCATTCAAACAGAGATTGTTGAGGAAGAAACCATTAAATCAGAAACCTCTAGTGATTCAGATACAACACTTCCAATCATGGAAAATCTAGAACCTCTAAGTATGGAAGAACGAATGAGAGCTAAGCGCACGGGCCAAGGTCACGCCATTATTAAGCCAGAAGTTAATGCTCCAGATTATGAAATCAAAGGACAAATTCTAAACATGGTAACTAATCAGTGCCAATATAGTGGTGCGCCGAATGAAGATCCAAACGAACACCTTCGTACGTTTAAAAGAATTTGTACACTATTCAAAATCCGAGAAGTGGAAGATGAGCAGATCTATCTCATGTTGTTTCCCTGGACTTTAAAGGGAGAAGCCAAAGATTGGTTAGAATCGTTACCTGAAGGGGCGATTGACACATGGGATGTTTTAGTTGAAAAATTTCTTAAACGATTCTTTCCGGCATCCAAAGCCGTGAGACTTCAAGGAGAAATTGTTACGTTCGCGCAAAATCCAAATGAAACATTATATGAGGCGTGGACAAGATTCGGAAGGATGTTGAGAGGATGTCCTCAACACGGATTAGATACTTTTCAAATAGTACAAATCTTCTATAAAGGCGTAGACATCGTGTAACGACCCTACTTTTTCCGTTATCTTTTACCGTTAACTATTTAACGACCGTTAATTGTTATTCGTGTCACGTCATTTCTATGACCTATATTATTATTTTTGTAATAATATATTAATTATTATGTGTTATATGAATATTTGTATTCATATTTTAAATTATACGTTCCTACGAGTCGCGGATTTCTATCCGGCGAATCTTTTCGGTTTTCAAACCAACGGTCGAACTTTTGGAATTTTTAAGTCCTAATTATTTTAAATATGATATTTTGATGTCATATGATTATATATAGTGTTTATATATTTTATTCGTCGCGTACTTGTTATCTCTCCGAAAAATCAATCGCGTAGTAGTGTTTTCGCGTTTCGGGCTTCGATCAGGCATTCGGGCCACAAGCAATTAATCATTTATCAATTTTGGGCCAAAATGGGGCCCACCCTACCCTTGGAAAACCGGACACCTTAGTGGGGGGGGGGGGGTGTTGGTGCAATTTTTCATAAGTTGCATTTTTATCTCCAAAATCATTTTTATCTCCTCATTTAAACCTAGCATCTTTTTTTCTTCATTTCTCCTTCCTCTTTCTCCCATTTCTTGGCCGCCACTTTTGGCACATAATCACCTTCAATTGATCATCTTCAAGTGTGTGTTTCAAAGGGCTTTTAACATATTTGGATTGCTCTCGTTCATCTCTACGCGGTCATGCTAATCATTTCTTGATTTGGGTATAAACCCTAACCCTAGATTGTTAATTTTTCATATATTTTCTGTATTTTGATGTTATATTGATAGTATGATAGTTACATGTTATTGTATTGATGATTGTATGCGTAGAATTGCTCAAATACATATGTTTTTCGGTTTGATTGAATTGGGACAGCAGGCTTTTCGTTCATTTCTGATATTCTGACTGATATAAAAGTGAAATTAAATTGTTTAGATGAGTTCCTCTCATCAAGACATTAATTTTAGACTCCGGATTCATGTCGTTTCGATTCCCGGAGCTTAAGATATGATTAAAATGGTGTTTTGTAAAGATTAAATGGTGAAAACGAATTGGTTCAGTTATGGTCCGACTTTGTGACCATTTTTGGAGTCCTTAGGGTGTACTAGTGTGTTAGGATTGATGATGGGATGAACTTTCATGTTCGGGTCATCGAAATCCGAGCCACGGATCACCCGTTATGACTAAAATACGTTTTTGAGCGGATTAAAGGTACAAATTGTTTAAGGGCTGTAAGTCACGACTTGGTGACTGTTCTTGGAGTGTTCTTGAGTTCATAATTGTGTCGGGTGGTTTGAGTAGGTGGAGTTGCATATGTGGCTTGCCCAAAACCGACACCCGGGGCTCAAGATACGACCCGATAAACTTTTAAACTTAAAACTTATGGTTAAATATTGAAACTTATGATAAAAATAATGATTTTCATTATTGATTAATTACTTATGATATAAGAAGTAATTATTATCATTTAAGACTTATGATATATATTTATTATATCATTTAATTATTACTTATGATTTAATTAACATTTTAATTAAACTTATGATTAATAATACTTTTATTATTAATGAAAAATACTTATGATAAGTATTAAATTTATTTTATGAGGATATTATTTTAAGACTTATAATAAAGATTAAATAATTATTTAATTATTATAAGACTTAATTATTATTTAATTATGATTTAATTATTAAATACTTATGATTTAATAATTTTAATTAGAAACTTATGCTATAATTAATAATTCATTATTAATTTTTAATACTTATGATATGATTTAAATATGATATGATTTAAAGATTATTATTATTAATAATATTTATAATATGGTTAATATTTAATTAATTAATTAAATACTTATGTTATACTAATTATAACATTTCAACTTATATTAACTTTAATAATTCATTTTATTTAATTAAACTTATGTTAAGACATAATTATACACTTTTGACTTAAATTAACATTATAACCTATGTTATTATTATAATTTACACTTTTCAAATTTACATTGACCATGTTTGACCAAGGTTGACTTTTGAGTTGACTTTCGGTTGACTTTGATTTTCAGTTGACTTCTGTTGACTTTCTAAATAAGGAAACTTTCCTAACTTAAGACTTTCTAAAAATAGAAACTTTCTAAATTTGGAAACTTTCCAAAAATAGAAACTTTCCAAAAATAGAAACTTTCCAAAAATAGAAACTTTCCAAAAATAGAAACTTTCCAAAAATAGAAACTTTCCTAAAATAGAAACTTTCCAAAAATAGAAACTTTCTAAAAATAGAAAGTGTGTGTCCGTACGCTGTTCCGATCAAACCGATGCATGTTGAGTATTGTTCTATGTCTACTTGCAACATGTACAATAGCTATCATACTAAGACTTGACCTAAGTTAGTTATTTATATCGACCTGCTTTATTTATAGGTCGGCGTTGTGATCATTCATGATCACTTTACTTCATTTGCTGTTCGCATAATTGTGTGGTTACTTCGTTTGCTTATAAGGTGAGTTATAGTCCCATTTTTCTATTTAAATCTTTTGGGATGAGAATACATGCAATTTATTTTATATTTTGGACAAGTGGAAGTTGGTGTAAATTATTCATTGTGAGTTGAACAAAAATATTCCCTAGTCTGGTAACTGTAATCACTGGTTTCTACTGGTGAACGCGAATCCTACGGATAGATCTATCGGGTTTGACAACCCCATTTCGAGCTAGTCGCGCTAGCAATTTATAATCGGAATGTTTAGTACTTCGTATTTTGTTGTAGATACACTTGTTCGGTGTATATTATTTAATGTGTTTGGCAAGGGTAAATAAATGGTTAAGTGGTTACCAGGTGGCTCACGGAAAATGGAATAATATTTTATTATATGTTTTCTAGCATATAATTTGGTGGTTCAAAAAGGAGTTTTTATGTTTTCAAACATAAATTTTTATTGTTTAAATTAAATATTGTTTGCAATATTAAACCTATAATTCACTCAACATTTTTGTTGACAGTTACTCGCATGTTTTATTCTCAGGTTCATGATTGATTGCTTCCGCTGTGCTTAGAGAGTCTGCATACTTATGATGGCAGCTTTTGTTAAACATTAACTTGCATTCTATTTTATTACATTAAAAAGTGGTTGTTTGTTGACTTTATTTTGGTCAACTTTTGGTTAAAGTATTATTGTATAGTTTTTCTAAACTTATACATTTTAGTAGATTTCCTTTATAGGAAATCATTTTTTTTTTAAATAAAGAATGCAAGGTTGTTTTATTAAATTCATATAGAGTTTCGATCAAGCTGTGGGACCAAGTGACGGAGCCGTGAAGTGTTTTGACGGAGTCGTCACAGTTGGTATCAGAGCTCTGGTTGTAGGGAATTAGGCTGCATTGATGTCGTTACCCGGGTCAATAGGGTGCATTAGTGAGTCTAGTCTACAGCCCGGCCTATTATATATTATTATATATGATTATTTGTGTCGTGTTGGTATGTATATTGTTATCATACATACATTTCTTTTATGTTCTGAATCCGGGAGGAACTCCCATTCCGTTTTAAACGTATTCTCCGACTCATGCGAGTTCATCTTTTAAAGGAACACCTCGGTTAGTGAAACCAAGGGGGTGTCATTCTTGACTTCTGGAATTCTCGACATTTCTATGTCATAATTAGTGTTTATTGATATAACGTTTAAGTTACATTACGTGTTCTAGAATTCTCGGCATTTCTATGTCATCTATTATGGTTATGTATATAACGTTTGAGTTATATTACGCGAGATGTCATTCTTGACTTCTAAATGCTCGGCATTTCAATGTCAGCTATTATGTTTAGGTATATAACATTTTTGTTATATTACGTGCATTTGTGCCGTTGTGCCTATGTGCTTTGGTTGTTGAAACGGAAAACGTCATTCTTACTTTTAGAAATTCTTGGTACTTCGAAGACATTTTTATGTCATCATTACTCCTATTCATTACTTTCGATGTCTTTGTCTCTTGTGCTATCCTTAGCACATTGTTAAGAAATTGTTTTAGGGAAATTGTGTTGAAGTTCGAGGTTGACCGCGTGTCCTGACCTCATGTAGTGCTATTGGAATGGAACTATGACTTAGTGAAATATAATGGCGTCAGGCCAACGTGATTATATTACGTTAATTCATAAAGAAGTCCCAATATTGTGACATGAGGAATAGAAAGCGAGTCAAAGAAAATTTGTACACCACTCATTCGGAAATTCTAACGTTATTACATGAGTAAGGAAGATACTCATTATCTTATTTTGTTGATATGCGAGAGACTCATTTTAACCGAACTACCTACCCCATGTTTTATCATTTATAACTCGCTTGTTAGTGACAGCTTCGCACGTGAATAGTTTTGACCCAAGGACTAGTGTTCTGATAAAAGTCAAGACATTATTTAACTCATTGGTTTTCATGACCTCGTAGCATTTATTGAAGAGATGTCGCAAGACAATTCAAGTCCATCACCCGAGCTTTAACGATCTTACTTCAACTCGTAACCTCTGTGATGCGGATACCCTGCTTTTCATTAAAAATTTTACACATTTGTGTAATTGGGCGGTTCTCACGAGATTTATGGGCGAATAGAAGTAATGAAATATTTTGTCATGTATACTATTTATAAAATCATATATGTACGTATGAATTCAAATGGACTAATTTACCCTTACCTATTTTGGCTATTATACACTAAATTATACCTTCAAAATTATTTTAAAAACCACTCTTGTTGAGTTGTTTAGTTAACTCAAATTGATTTACGTGAAATGGTACACGTTGTACATACTTCTAAATTTACTAAGAGCTTCGTTCCATTTATGGGGTTACATCAGACGTTTCAAGCTTTTTCAAAACTCCTTTGATTGATTACATTAGAATTTTTGCATTACTCTACCGAGTGTTTGGATCACAGTTCTCCTCATCCTCCGTTTAAGGATGAAACTTACCATTAAGTTCATTGATAGAAACTCATACACCACTTTGGGGGCCGGCTTTGTAAATTTGTTGGAAAGTCTTTGCGCTCATAGAATTTTCCCTCTTATGGTTGGACATGGCCGAAACGCAGACCGATAAATCAATTTTCTGGGGTACACTCGGTGCCCACCCTATTGTAGAAAAGGCGCTAGATGGATTTCTACGCCAACTGTTATTCTAATGGGTATCATGGATATATATTACACTAAACCGTTTGAGGAGTTTCTACTCTCAATTTTCGCTGTCAACCGCAACACCCTCGTAAACATCAATCCTAGGATTCGATCCTTTAGGGTGCACGAAATTATTTTTGGAGATTCATCTCACCTGGAGTCGGCCATTCTTTATAACCCATGATTCGTGTTCTTTTCATCCGCACATAAATTTAAGAATATGGATGAATCCTAGACTTCCTCGCTCATTGTACAAGGAAGTTCACTCTCGTTGAATTATCACACCTTTCATACGTCTTCCTTTCGGAAATATAATGAAAATTTACTTTGGAGTCCATGATCCTCGTTAACTCCTTTGAGAGAATTGCCTTAAATATCTATGCCACCGATGTGACTACTCCATATTTATTTCTTCCTTCATTATTGCAACTTTATTTCATCCGGCCCAGTTCGTCCCCTTGGGGAGCTCCCGTTTTGTTCGTTGAGAAGAAAGATGGTTCATTTCGTTTGTGTATTGATTATCGTGAATTGAACGAGCTTACTGTTAAAAACCGTTACCCTCTTCCGAGAATTGATGATCTGTTCGATCAACTTCAAGGTTCATCCGTTTATTATAAGATTGATCTTCGTTCCGGTTATCACCAATTACGCGCTAAAGAAACTGATATTCTGAAAACCGCTTTCTGTACCCGTTATAGTCACTTTGAATTTCTTGTTATGCCGTTCAGATTGACAAATGCACCTGTTGTGTTCATGGACCTCATGAACCGTGTGTGTAGACCCTATCTGGACAAATTCGTTACTGTTTTCATCGACCACATCCTTATTTATTCTAAGAGTGATGAAGGGCGAAGAACATTTGAAGTTAGTGCTTGATCTGTTGAGGAAAGAAGAGTTGTACGCTAAGTTCTCTAAGTGTGCTTTCTGGTTAAGAGAAGTTCAATTTCCTCGGACATATTGTTAGTAAATAGGGAATACAAGTTGATTCTGCTAAGATTGAGGCGATTGAAAAGTGGGAAGTTCCGAAAACTCCTACTCAGATTCGCCAGTTTCTAGGATTAGCAGGCTATTATAGAAGGTTCATTCAAGATTTTTCACGAGTAGCGAAACCTCTGACTGCTTTAACGCATAAGGGGAAGAAGTACGAGTGGAAGAGTGAACAAGAGTCTGCTTTCCAAACTCTGAAGAAGAAGTTAACTTCTGCACCGATATTATCACTACCTGAGGGTAATGATGATTTTGTTATCTATTGTGATGCTTCGTGTCAAGACTTTGGTTGTGTTTTGATGCCACGAAAGAAAGTTATTGCGTACGCGTCACGTCAGTTGAAGATTCACGAGCAGAATTACGTAACCCATGATTTAGAGTTGAGAGCTGTTGTGTTTGCGCTTAAGATTTGCAGACATTATCTATATGGGGTCAAAGGTACATTATACACTGATCACAAAAGTCTTCAACATATTCTTGATCAGAAACAGTTAAATATGAGGCAACGAAGATGGGTTGAGACGTTAAATGATTATGATTGCGAACTTTTATATCATCCGGGAAAGGCCAATGATGTGGCTGATGCATTAAGTCATAAAGAAAGGGCTGAACCTCGCAGGTTTAGGGCCTTGAATATGACAATTCAAACAAACCTCGCTAGGCAGATCCTTGAGGCACAATAAGAAGCCTTGAAGGAGGAAAATTTTGTAACGGGAAGGTCCGAGGCTTGAGTAAACAGTTAGAGGTACAACCCGATGGTACTCGGTATTTTGCGGGATGCCTTTGGGTTCCGAAGTTTGGTGATCTACGAAAACTTGTTTTAGATGAGGCTCATAAGTCTAGGTACTCTATTCATCCTGGTTCAGGAAAGATGTATCATGATCTTAAGGAGCTGTATTGGTGGCCTAATTTGAAAGCTGATGTGGCTACGTATGTGGCTAAGTGTTTGACCTGCGCTAAGGTTAAAGCTGAACATCAGAAACCGTCTGGACTTTTGGTGCAACCTGAAATTCCCGAGTGGAAGTGGGAAGGTATTAAGATGGACTTTATTACGAAGTTACCGGGAGTTGTGGGTGGTTATGATACCATTTGGGTGATTGTTACCGACTCGCTAAGTCAACTCTTTTCTTGCCAATTAAGGAAACATATTCAATGAAGAAGTTTACTCGTTTGTATTTGAAGGAGATTATTTCGAGACATGGTGTTCCCGTATCGATTATGTTGGACTGAGGCAGTCCTAACAAGGTGCTCTAGGAACTAAATTGGATATGAGCACTGCTTATCATCCACAGACGGATGGTCAGAGTGAAAGGACCATTCAAACGTAGAAAACATGTTAAGAGCGTGTGTTATTGATTTTGAAAATGGGTGGGATAAATATTTGCCGCTGGATGAGTTTTCTTATAACAGCAGTTATCATGCAAGTATTAAAGCCGCACCATTTGAAGCTCTGTATGGTAGAAAGTGTAGGTCTCCTGTCTGTTGGAATGAGGTTGGGGATGCTCAACTCACATGACCAGAGATCATTCACGAGACTACCGAGAAGATTGCACAGATTAAGGAAAGATTGAGAACTGCCAGGAGTAAGCAAAAGAGTTATGCTGATAAGAGAAGGAACGATATCGACTTTCAGGTCGGTGATCGTGTTATGTTGAAAGTTTCACCTTGGAAGGGTGTGGTACGTTTTGGTAAAAGGGGAAAGTTGAATCCTCGATTTGTTGGACCTTTTGGGATTATTGAGAGAGTTGGACCAGTGGCTTATCGTTTGAAATTGCCACAAGAACTCAGTGCTATTCGTGACGTTTTTCATGTATCGAATTTAAAGAAGTGTTTGGCCGAGGCCAATGAAACTATTCTTTTTGATGAACTTCATGTTGATAAGCAACTTTATTTTATTGAAGAACCTGTTGAAATTATGGACCGAGAGGTAAAGACTCTTAAGCAGAGTAAAATTCCTATTGTTCGAGTTAGATGGAACACCGGACGCGGACCCGAGTTCACTTGGGAGCGTGAAGATCAGATGAAGAAGAAGTACCCGCATTTGTTCCCAAATGCTGAGTCAACCCCTGCACCTGCTTAAATTTCGGGACGAAATTTCCGTAACGGGAAGGTACTGTAACGACCCTACTTTTTCCGTTATCTTTTACCGTTAACTATTTAACGACCGTTAATTGTTATTCGTGTCACGTCATTTCTATGACCTATATTATTATTTTTGTAATAATATATTAATTATTATGTGTTATATGAATATTTGTATTCATATTTTAAATTATACGTTCCTACGAGTCGCGGATTTCTATCCGGCGAATCTTTTCGGTTTTCAAACCAACGGTCGAACTTTTGGAATTTTTAAGTCCTAATTATTTTAAATATGATATTTTGATGTCATATGATTATATATAGTGTTTATATATTTTATTCGTCGCGTACTTGTTATCTCTCCGAAAAATCAATCGCGTAGTAGTGTTTTCGCGTTTCGGGCTTCGATCAGGCATTCGGGCCACAAGCAATTAATCATTTATCAATTTTGGGCCAAAATGGGGCCCACCCTACCCTTGGAAAACCGGACACCTTAGTGGGGGGGGGGGGGTGTTGGTGCAATTTTTCATAAGTTGCATTTTTATCTCCAAAATCATTTTTATCTCCTCATTTAAACCTAGCATCTTTTTTTCTTCATTTCTCCTTCCTCTTTCTCCCATTTCTTGGCCGCCACTTTTGGCACATAATCACCTTCAATTGATCATCTTCAAGTGTGTGTTTCAAAGGGCTTTTAACATATTTGGATTGCTCTCGTTCATCTCTACGCGGTCATGCTAATCATTTCTTGATTTGGGTATAAACCCTAACCCTAGATTGTTAATTTTTCATATATTTTCTGTATTTTGATGTTATATTGATAGTATGATAGTTACATGTTATTGTATTGATGATTGTATGCGTAGAATTGCTCAAATACATATGTTTTTCGGTTTGATTGAATTGGGACAGCAGGCTTTTCGTTCATTTCTGATATTCTGACTGATATAAAAGTGAAATTAAATTGTTTAGATGAGTTCCTCTCATCAAGACATTAATTTTAGACTCCGGATTCATGTCGTTTCGATTCCCGGAGCTTAAGATATGATTAAAATGGTGTTTTGTAAAGATTAAATGGTGAAAACGAATTGGTTCAGTTATGGTCCGACTTTGTGACCATTTTTGGAGTCCTTAGGGTGTACTAGTGTGTTAGGATTGATGATGGGATGAACTTTCATGTTCGGGTCATCGAAATCCGAGCCACGGATCACCCGTTATGACTAAAATACGTTTTTGAGCGGATTAAAGGTACAAATTGTTTAAGGGCTGTAAGTCACGACTTGGTGACTGTTCTTGGAGTGTTCTTGAGTTCATAATTGTGTCGGGTGGTTTGAGTAGGTGGAGTTGCATATGTGGCTTGCCCAAAACCGACACCCGGGGCTCAAGATACGACCCGATAAACTTTTAAACTTAAAACTTATGGTTAAATATTGAAACTTATGATAAAAATAATGATTTTCATTATTGATTAATTACTTATGATATAAGAAGTAATTATTATCATTTAAGACTTATGATATATATTTATTATATCATTTAATTATTACTTATGATTTAATTAACATTTTAATTAAACTTATGATTAATAATACTTTTATTATTAATGAAAAATACTTATGATAAGTATTAAATTTATTTTATGAGGATATTATTTTAAGACTTATAATAAAGATTAAATAATTATTTAATTATTATAAGACTTAATTATTATTTAATTATGATTTAATTATTAAATACTTATGATTTAATAATTTTAATTAGAAACTTATGCTATAATTAATAATTCATTATTAATTTTTAATACTTATGATATGATTTAAATATGATATGATTTAAAGATTATTATTATTAATAATATTTATAATATGGTTAATATTTAATTAATTAATTAAATACTTATGTTATACTAATTATAACATTTCAACTTATATTAACTTTAATAATTCATTTTATTTAATTAAACTTATGTTAAGACATAATTATACACTTTTGACTTAAATTAACATTATAACCTATGTTATTATTATAATTTACACTTTTCAAATTTACATTGACCATGTTTGACCAAGGTTGACTTTTGAGTTGACTTTCGGTTGACTTTGATTTTCAGTTGACTTCTGTTGACTTTCTAAATAAGGAAACTTTCCTAACTTAAGACTTTCTAAAAATAGAAACTTTCTAAATTTGGAAACTTTCCAAAAATAGAAACTTTCCAAAAATAGAAACTTTCCAAAAATAGAAACTTTCCAAAAATAGAAACTTTCCAAAAATAGAAACTTTCCTAAAATAGAAACTTTCCAAAAATAGAAACTTTCTAAAAATAGAAAGTGTGTGTCCGTACGCTGTTCCGATCAAACCGATGCATGTTGAGTATTGTTCTATGTCTACTTGCAACATGTACAATAGCTATCATACTAAGACTTGACCTAAGTTAGTTATTTATATCGACCTGCTTTATTTATAGGTCGGCGTTGTGATCATTCATGATCACTTTACTTCATTTGCTGTTCGCATAATTGTGTGGTTACTTCGTTTGCTTATAAGGTGAGTTATAGTCCCATTTTTCTATTTAAATCTTTTGGGATGAGAATACATGCAATTTATTTTATATTTTGGACAAGTGGAAGTTGGTGTAAATTATTCATTGTGAGTTGAACAAAAATATTCCCTAGTCTGGTAACTGTAATCACTGGTTTCTACTGGTGAACGCGAATCCTACGGATAGATCTATCGGGTTTGACAACCCCATTTCGAGCTAGTCGCGCTAGCAATTTATAATCGGAATGTTTAGTACTTCGTATTTTGTTGTAGATACACTTGTTCGGTGTATATTATTTAATGTGTTTGGCAAGGGTAAATAAATGGTTAAGTGGTTACCAGGTGGCTCACGGAAAATGGAATAATATTTTATTATATGTTTTCTAGCATATAATTTGGTGGTTCAAAAAGGAGTTTTTATGTTTTCAAACATAAATTTTTATTGTTTAAATTAAATATTGTTTGCAATATTAAACCTATAATTCACTCAACATTTTTGTTGACAGTTACTCGCATGTTTTATTCTCAGGTTCATGATTGATTGCTTCCGCTGTGCTTAGAGAGTCTGCATACTTATGATGGCAGCTTTTGTTAAACATTAACTTGCATTCTATTTTATTACATTAAAAAGTGGTTGTTTGTTGACTTTATTTTGGTCAACTTTTGGTTAAAGTATTATTGTATAGTTTTTCTAAACTTATACATTTTAGTAGATTTCCTTTATAGGAAATCATTTTTTTTTTAAATAAAGAATGCAAGGTTGTTTTATTAAATTCATATAGAGTTTCGATCAAGCTGTGGGACCAAGTGACGGAGCCGTGAAGTGTTTTGACGGAGTCGTCACACATCGCCACACGAAAAGACATCGACATAACCGCTGGTGGATCCATTATGAAGAAAACCGCAACTGAAGCTTACAAGATCATTGATAGCACAGCCTCCCACTCACATGAGTGGCATCAAGAAAAAGATATCTTTCGATCATCTAAAGTGGCTAGAGCCGATTCTAGCCATGACTTTGATTCCGTTTCCGCAAAAATAGATGCTTTCGAAAGACGAATGGAAAAGATGAATAAAGATATTCACGCAATACGAATCAGTTGTGAGCAATGCGGTGGACCACACTTATTGAAAGATTGTCACATTGAACCAACGATGGAACAAAGAGAGAATGTTTCCTATATGAACCAAAGGACGGGAAGTAATTATCAGAATAATTATCAACTGCCAAGGCCAAACTTCAATCGAAATCAAAACATTCTTTACAATCCAAAAGGACCCGACAATAACTCGTATAACCAACAAGGTCCGAATAACCAACCGACTCAAAACAACACTTTCAATCAACAAAGACCTAGCTTGTATAAACCACCACAACAACCCGAAGAGAAAAAGCCAAATCTAGAAGAAATGATGGCAAAGCTGATTGAATCTCAAACACAATTCATTACATCTCAAACCCAAACGAACGAGAGATTTGATCAGTCATTAAGAACTCAACAAGCTTCCATTTTGAATCTTGAAAAACACGTAGGTACTCTTGCTAGCATGATGAGTGAGAGGGAACAAGGAAAGCTACCGAGTAATACTGAAGTAAATCCTCGGAATGAGAATGTTAATATGGTGTCAACGAATTCTGAAAAACCAGCATCAGAAGATGGGAAGGTTTTAGATGAGAGTAACAATGAAGAAGTTACACCACCACCACCCGAGTATGTAAAGCCAGTGGTGGCACCATACAAACCACCCATCCCGTTTCCAAGAAAAGGAGTTGAGTATGAGCAAGTGATAGGTAATAAAGATTGTGATACCTCTGGAAAAAAGAAGAAGAAAAAGAATAAGAAAGTGCAAGAAACAAAAGCCGTAAATATAAACCCGGTGAAGACAGTTCCACCAAAACCTCCACCTAGGGTAGGTGATCCGGGTGAATTTATTGTTCCTTGTCTACTTAGTGATTGTGTCATGTATGATGCACTAGCAGATTTAGGTGCGAGTGTAAGTGTTATGCCTCTTTCCTTATATAAGAGATTAGGTGTAGGTAAGTTAAGTCCAACGGATATGAGTGTTCGACTCTTTGATCAAACCATTAAGCACCCAGTTGGAATTGCTGACAACCTACCCATTCAAGTAGGTAATTTAACCTTTCTAGTCGAATTCATTGTCATTGACATAGAAGAGGACCCAAACATTCCTCTAATTTTAGGTCGACCATTCTTTGCGTCCACCGGGGCGTTATTTGATGTAGGAAATGGAAGAATGACACTTAAAAGTGGTAACAAATCTATCACCTTTATGATTCGAAAGTCTAAATCTCCACCAACTAAAACCGTTGAACCAGTAAAAACGATTGGTAATAACCATGTTGTTTTACCAACTCCAACGGTAGTGCTTAGCAATAATAAAACACCTAAGTGTGGGGAAAATGAAGTAAAACCTAATGATGACTTGATAATAAAGAACCCCGTTGTTGATACGAAATTAAATGACCCCATTATTAACAGTTCAATGAAGAAACTTTTTAAACGGGCTATCGATGCTAGAAGTAAGGGGAACTTTAAGTTATGTAACCGGTTAGTATCCAATCT
The DNA here is from genome assembly GCF_046630445.1 of Rutidosis leptorrhynchoides. Lineage (NCBI taxonomy): Eukaryota > Viridiplantae > Streptophyta > Magnoliopsida > Asterales > Asteraceae > Rutidosis > Rutidosis leptorrhynchoides. Next base: position 559,841,700 of record NC_092336.1, on the reverse strand, counting down.
GTCGCCTAAAGAAAAGGCGAAACTAGTTGAATTTTGGGATATTACGGAAGAAGCCGGGCACTGGCTTAAAGAAAAAGTCACAGATAGGCAAGTTGATTATGGACCAAAAGAAATTGACGATGAAGTTAATCACAATTTCGACACCACAACTACCTAAGTGTGGGGAGATTCAAATGTTCTAAAAGGAAAATGTTGTCGAGAGTTAGTTGTTCTGTTCTCGTGTAGTTCCGAGAATGGAATCCGATTGGTCTTTTCCGCTAGCAGACACTAAAGAACTAGTTTTCTCCCTCCATTCTGAATTTTTTTTATTTTTTTTTAGGTTTTATTTGAAATTAATATGCATTTTAATTTATGTTTTATTGTGATTTTAAAAAAACAAAATTTACTTTATTTCTTTAAGTTAAAAATATGATTTTTAAAATTCGTCGTAAGTTGAACAGTAGGTCATTGAACCGAAATTGCTTTACCCGAGGGCGGGACGATAAATTTTGTTATCATTATTTTTAATTTTATTGATCTAAAGTATGCCAAAAAGATATTAGACTTTATAAATTTTTGAACGTGGGGTAATATACCCAACTTCAAAAATATGTATATATATGTTTGTATTTTATATTATGTACAAAACAGGGTAGAACAACGCACTTTCAAAGACTAACATTAAGTTCAGCAATAGCTACTAATTTTGACGACAAGAAGCAAAATATCAAATGTGATGTAAAATAATATGCTTACAAACTGGGTATTTTTAATCACTTTTCTACACTAATCACCCTCATGAATTTATAATTATAGTCTGATTTCATGCAAATGAGGGCATTGCATGATCTCAAGTGTGGGGAAGGGTTATAAATTCTCTCAGGTTTATACTTGGTTTATTTGCCAAATTTTGTGAAAATTTGAAAAATTTTCAACTAAATGAATTTAAAATCATGTTTATACATATTTATGAACGATGAAAACTAGGTGATAATACCGAAATTATCGTTACCTCGAAAAGGACATAAATTGAGAAACACCCTAAAACGCTTGAATTCATTTAAAATGAAATAGAAGAAAATAAAAAGGCAAAGAAAGAAACTAAGTGTGGGAAGAATGTACCAAGTTATTCAATTTAAAACATATATCACATATTTTTGTACAAGATTATTGCAGGTACTTTTGCTTTGGACGATTTTAATCAGTTTTACCCGATTTACTGTAAGAAAGATGGATCTACACGATGAATCAATTCCATCATTAAAAGGAAGTAAAGTCTTCCGAAAAAGAAACGCGCTTCTTGATTTAGGTCATGAAGTTGTCGTCCAGACCAGCTGTAGGTTGACGAAAAATCTAGAAAAGTCATCTCTAAAATCAGCAGGAAATCCACGGACCTCAGCATCAAACAGGGTCGCCAAGTGGTCAGATTTATCCTAACCATGAGAAGGATTTATCTCGTACAATGGGGAGGCACCGTGCAAATTAGCTTGATAAGACTAATGAATCAGATCCCCAGAAAAGGATAATCTCCTTAAAGATTAAAAATCAGCTTTTAAGACTGATAATACTCAATCCTAGAGATTGACCTTAAAGATTGAGAATTCAAACTCATGGAATTCAATGATATCTAAACTCGAGCTTGAACGAGAAAATATTTTGATCAAAAATACAAACCGATTTGTTTTCTGAAAAACCATTTTCAATGCGTTCATTACCATTGAACGTAAAATCCTAAGAAATTCACCTGGAATTCATTAGGCCACCTGAACCAAATCGGGTGTCAACCGTAAGAACGGTGGTTGCATAGCATGGTCGGAGACAGGACCTTGTGCCAGACCGAAAAATCATAGGATGATCTTTACTATCGCTCCTACCAAGGATAGTTCTAGCATCCGACACGTTAAAAGACCATAATCATCTGCATGTCACGGGACATTGCCTTAACAGTTTCTTGTTCATCGCTTTCCTTTACAACCGGACGGTAGTTTACCGAAAGGTAATATACGGAACAAGTAAACTGGATGTGTGCTTTCCGATACCGGGATAGCAGTGGATTACACGAGCCTAAAAGTTTTAGCCAAAATATTGATCCACAAATATATTTTGCAAAACCAATGATGGATCAAATCAGAAAACTTGTCTAGGGTAAAATCTAGCTTGAATTTTTAAAAGATCAAATGTTTTCATAAAGATCCAATTTCCTAAAGGATCTACATTTTTATAGTCATGTGGGACTGTAAACCACCTTTCAAATGTGCACTTTGCTTTGGAAACCGAAAGTAAATCGGCTATTTGATTGCAAGTGTCGTTGACCTAAACCCGAGGCAACTGTGGATGACACACCCACCTTTAACCATCATTACTGTCATTGTTTATACCGCTATATCAAAATCACTGATGTACAAAATGTGATGAATAAAAAAGTGATTCATGTATGTTTTTATTTCAAGTTCTGTATTGCTTGAGGACAAGCAACGCTCAAGTGTGGGGATATTTGATAGTGTTCCAAATGAACATATATTTAGTAGCAATATCGTTCCAATATGTAAAGTTTTTAAATGTAATTTCCTTATTTTTAGTTGTAATAGTTAAATAAATAAGTGCGAAGACGAAAGACGCAAATCGCTCGAAAATGAAGATTTAAAGACAAAAACGAAGATTTGAAAGACCAAAACGTCCAAAAAGCTCAAATGTACAAGATACAATTCAAAAGGTTCAATTTATTGATGAAGAACGTCTAAAAATGACAAGAGTACAAGTTACAAAACGCAAAGTACAAGATATAAAATTGTACGAAAGGACGTTCGAAAATCCGAAACCAGGACATGAACCAACTCTCAACGCTCGACGCAACGGTGTAAAAATTACGAGTCAACTATGCACAAGAATAAAATATAATATTTAAATAATTCATAATAAGAATAATATTAAATAATAAAAAGTTGTTAATTGAGCATAGTTCAGGGGTCGTCAATGAAAATTCAATTTACAATTTAGCCTATAAAAGGAACGAACGATTGTAACGATGAAGAGGAGATTTTTTACGATCTTTTTCTTTCTTTCTATCTTTTTCTTATTTTTCTATATCAAATATCAATATCTATATTCTATATCTCTATCATAATGTTAATGTAATAAGATATAACAATAATCTTAATTTTAAATTTAAATTATGATAATAATAAGATTTATGATAGAGATCTTTTGAGTATGTAAGTCGAAATTCTGTCCGTGTAACGCTACGCTATTTTTAATCATTGTAAGTTATGTTCAACCTTTTTACATTAATGTCTCGTAGCTAAGTCGTTATTATGCTTATTTAAAATGAAGTAATCATGATGTTGGGCTAATTACTAAAATTGGGTAATTGGGCTTTGTACCATAATTGGGGTTTGAACAAAAGAACGACACTTGTGGAAATTGAACTATGGGCTATTAATAGATGGGGGGTATTGTCTAATTGAGTGACAACTCATTGGAGTCTGTCGAACCTATCTTCAAATTAATTAACCTAATAATTAATAATGATTATGGTTGTCCTATTTAGTGATGTTCATATGGAATCTGTTATAATCATTTAATTAATCAATTGGGTTGGGTAATTGATTATTCATTCTGATCAAGTGGATGAATTAATATTCATAAACTAATTAAAACAGGGGTGGATTACATACAGTGATAACTGGTGTAATTGTTGACAGAAGTGATAACTGCGTCACAGTTTAAATCCTTAATCAGTTGGAATATTTGACTTCGGGTATAAGGGTAATTTGACGAGGATACTCGCACTTTATATTTATGACCGATGGACTATTATGGACAAAAACCAGATAGACATATCAAATAAACCAGGACAAAGGACAATTAACCCATGGTAATAAATTAAAATCAACACGTCAAACATCATGATTACGGAAGTTTAAATAAGCATAATTCTTTTATTATATTTCTCATCGTATCTTTATTTACTGTCATTTTATTACTCGCAATTTTATTTTCTGTCATTTTATTTATCGCAATTTATTTTACGCACTTTAATTTTTGTCATTTATTTTTACGCTTAAAATCGACAAACCGGTCATTAAACGGTAAAACCCCCATTTTATAATAATACTACTACTTATTTATATATATATTTTTACAAATAAACTTAATAATATAGCGTTAACTTCACCAGCTCCCTGTGGAACGAACCGGACTTACTAAAAACTACACTACTCTACGATTAGGTACACTGCCTATAGTGTTGTAGCAAGGTTTAGGTATATCCCATCCGTAAATTAATAAAACTTGTGTCATATTTTGTAGTATTTTGTATTAAAAATAATACTATTTCGTACCCTCACGCTACATCATCAACAACAATATATATACTTTGAGTTGTGATCGAGTCTAAGACATGTACACGGGTCACGATACGTATTAATTAATTCGAATATTATATATTAAACTGTGATGACCCGGAAATTTCTGACCAAATTTAAACTTAATATTTGTATGATTAATATTTTCGACGCGATAAGCAAAGTCTGTAAAACTGAATCTCAAAATTTTTGAACTACTTTCATATATTCAAATACCTTTCGGTTGTTCTCGGCGATTCGCGAACAATTATATGTATATAGATACATATATATATATATATATATATATATACACTATAACTTGAAAACGTAACAATGTATTAATTGTTTGATAGCGTACATTAAACTTATTGGTTTAAATATTTATTTGAATATATATGATAAGTTGGAATATTAATTGTATGAATAACTTACGACGTGTATTTAAAACGTGTTTATGAATGTTGAAAATATATATTAACTTGGTCATAAAACGATTTGTTATTATATATATATATATATATACATATATATATATATATATACATATATATATATACATATATATATATATATATATATATATATATATATATTAACAAATAGCGAGACAATGATTTATAGAAGTAAATGACCAAAACACTCGAAAGTTTAAGATACATTTTGAATGATATGGTTTAGTGATAATTTAAGACTATATTTTGACAAAGGTACGAGTCACAAAACGTAAATTGCGAGTTTTCTAAGCGTACGAAAATGCGTTCGAGAAACCGGAACCGGGACATAAGTCGAGTGACAACGTACGAGTCATCGGAACGAAAATTACAAGTCAACTATGCACATGAATTTAATATAATATATAATTAATTATTTAAATTATATATATTATATATATTATATTTAATTATGTCGACAAACAAGAAAACAAAAATATGTGAGCTGGATCTGACGGCCATGCGATCGCATGAGAAATAGGCATAAAACCCATGCGATCGCATGAGAAATAGGCATAAAACCCATGCGATCGCATGGGCATCAGAATCAGGAATTATGCCTATAAATACCAGGTTTCTGCGCGAGTTGTTTTACACATATATTACTATGTGTAAATTTATTTATTTAAATTATTATTATTATTATTATTATTATTATTATTATTATTATTAAGATTATTATTATTTATTTTATTATTATTAATAGTATTATTATTATTATTAATTATATCACTTAAAATACTACGACGAGGTCATGAGCGTGTCACTTTCAAAATGGGTTTTCAAGTGGGATAGAGCTAAGGAAACTATGGGTTATTACTAAGGAGGTTATGGGTATTGTTCGAGGGTTTTGCTCGTAAGTCAAACCTAGTGTTTATCATCTCCGTTACTTCTACGTACTATCCTACAATATTGAATCTCAATATTGATACGTAAGCACTCATATTTTATCTTTTATATATTAATTGTGTATCCATGTCTAGTGCTCGAGTATATATATTTATACATACGTGTATGCTAAATTTCGTTGTTAAACAGTTTATAATAGATCACGAATTAAATACATATATTACTGGTAAAAGGTATATGATATACATGTTTTTGGAAAGCTGGCGAAAAATCAATAACTTTTCATTTAGATATCGAATAATTTCGATGAACGGATTAAAAGATATGAGCAACTGAATTATGATTGAAGTTAATTGAAATTGCTTTTGAATCTACAATTAAGATTTAAACAACTTGTTTACGAGATTGATAAATTGGATTTTTGAATATTACCAACCGAGTAAATGAATCCTTATATAAGGTACGTCTCGTTTTGTTAAACTATTGTCAAAATTGACTTTTTGAAACGACTTTGGATAACTTTTGTATGTCGATATCGAGCATTAGGATTGTGATACACTATGACCTGACCCAGCTTGATAGACATTTATTGACCAACATATGTTCTCTAGGTTGAGATCTACGGTTATTTGGTAATTCGAGTTTCGGTCACATTTTGGTGAACGACTTTATATGCTGCTAAGGTGAGTTTCATATGATCCCTTTTACTCAATATATTTTTGGGCTGAGAATACATGCGACTGTTTATAAATACTGAAAATACTAGATTTATATGCGTGAGTTTCATTTGCTCCCTTTTTAATTGCTTTTGCAATCTATATTTTTGGGCTGAGAATACATGCAATTTATTTTAAAACGCAATGGATACAAGTACATACTAAATTCTACACTGAGTTTGAACCGAAAATCCCTTAGCTTTGGTAACTAGTAGCTGCCAGTACATAGGATATGGACTGGTGAGCGCGAATAACAGTATATGGATCCATAGGGCTTGACATCCCCGTCCGAGCTAGAGCGCTAGCCTTTTAACGGACGTGTGTTATTTGAGTTTAGGACACGTTGGTTTGCGTGTATTAAAACGAATGGGGTATTTATCATTATAACATTAAAGCTTAGTTACCAGGGTGCTCTGTTATGTAAAATCTATTGATAAACGTTTCTGGATGAAACAACTGAAATCTTGTGATCCACTTTTATATACAGATTATGCGAAACACTAAAACTATGAACTCACCAACCTTTGTGTTGACACTTGTTAGCATGTTTATTCTCAGGTTCCCTAAAAGTCTTCCGCTGTTTGCTTACATGTTATACAAGCTATGTGCATGGAGTCTTGCATGCTTTATTCAAGAAAACGTTGCATTCACAAAATCATCACCATGTATCTTATTTTGACTGCATTGTCAACGGAAGTACTATTGTAAACTATTATTTACGGTAATTGTCTATATGTAGAATTCATCAGATGTCGAAAACCTTTGATTTAAATATTCATTGATGGTGTGCCTTTTCAAAAGAATGCAATGTTTACAAAACGTATCATATAGAGGTCAAATACCTCGCAATGAAATTGATGAATGAAGTGTTCGTCCATATGGATTTGGAGCGATCGTCACAGTTGGTATCAGAGCGTTGGTCCTAGTGAACCAGGTCTTGCATGAGTGTGTCTAACTGATAGTTGTTAGGATGCATTAGTAAGTCTGGACTTCGACTGTGTCTGCATGTCAAAAGTTTTTCTTATCATTTCTTGTCGAAAATTATATGCTTATCATTCTTAAGTCTAGACATGTTTTCCTGCATTTATTGCATAAATAGTGTATAGACAAAAATTCATATCTTAGCGTATCTGTTACTGTAAACTTTTCCTGACATCTTCCGAAAATTTCTCCGTGATTTATGGAATTTGGTATTATATATACATATGTAAATTTTATATTGAAGAATACCAAACTAAATTCTATAATCTAATTCATATCAAAAATCATCTCCCTAATTATACAAGATGGATCTCGTATCTAGTTCAAATTCCTTAAACTCTTACAGCTATTCCGATATGGATATTCACCTGAATTCCAAAGACAGTGTAACCGGAATGGATCAACCAATTAGCCATCATCTATTCTGGATGAATTGGGGATGGGTTCGTAGCCTACTTAATTATTGGAGACAAGAAGAAGGGGATCCCTTGCATCCACCACATTGCCCTCTTGGCGAAGAACCTGAAGCACTTACCGGCGAACCTGTTCGAGACACCATTTTCTCTCTTATTTCCAGAGTATCTCGTCACGATAATATACTATCTCAAATTCTGGATCTTATTCATCCGCTCGTCCGAACCGCCAATCATCTCAGTGTAGTAGAAGAAGTCAACGAACTTCGCGCTCGGGTGGTGGCTTTGGAGAATATGGTGCAAAGGTTGCAAGCACCAGCAGCATGACCGGCATCAACAGTACCACCGACAACAACATCAACAGTACCATTAGCACCACCAACAACATTCGCATTGCAAACCTCAACTTCACAATCTGTTCCACGAGCATCAACGTCATACGCACCGTAGTTACCAAGAAATACCAGCAACAATAACCGATAAAGTATTAACTCATTTTCCCTGAAGAAATTTTATGTATATTTAATATATATGAATTTTGAAATCAAAATAAATCTTTTCGTACTAAGCTATTACGTGTGAATCTTAACTGGTAGGTACTACTCGGTTAGTTCATATTACTAATATGCAATGATGTACATCCTTCCTTAACAACTTAACCATTGTTAACTACAATCTCTGTTCCAACTTAATGAATTCCATTTCATAATAAACCAAGTGTATTATTCAATTACATAATTGATTTTACATTTTCATTTTCGATATACTCGAAACTTTCCAGAAAACATCATTTTTACCTTTCGAAGTTAGCAAGAGTTCCATAAGCACCAACATGATTCACTGTGGAAATATCAATAAAACTGAATAACGAAGTATTGATTACATTAGTAAAATACTCCACGAAGATTATGAAATCTTTAATGTTTTAAAGATTATTCATTTCTAATCCAGCCAAAAATTAAATGAGCTTAATATGATATTAACTCATTAAATCTGCGTTACATCTGAAGAAAATATACATACATATATTTTCATAAAGACGGTAATAAAAATTCTTTTGTACAAAATATTACTTGTGAAATCTTTAACGGGTAGGTAATTCTCGGGAAATATATAAGTTCACAATTAATATGTTATACTGTACATTCTTCAACTTTGATTTAAAAATTATTAACTATGCTCACAGCGATATACAATCGTTTCCATACAAATTCAATTACATATTCTGATATTGACAGATCAGAATCCAAGTCAAGATTTAACGGGTAACATCATTCTTAGATCTCTACATCTTTCAAAGCTATACTTTGATTTCAAAAATGTGAAAGATCCTTTAGCATTGTTATTACTGAAAATAACCTTGCAATTTCTTTTCAAAGTATCCAGTATTATCAACCGTTCAACCAGTTAACGACGACCTTTCAGACTTGTAACTTTGGCATATACATTTTTGTTATCGGGGAACCTTTCATATTCCACCACATTAGCAGTAAACTTATCAACAACTTCATTGATCATTAAGCCTCTCCGAAAAATCACGATAATTATTCATTGAAACTCTATCAAGTACTCATATACAACTTTTAACAACAATTGTCATACTAACTACTGGGAATTAGCAAATCAGTATTTTGAATTTCGTAGCAATTTTTCGCCAACAGTTATATATATACATATAACGTTTACCTTCAAGACTTACAGACTTCGAATGTGAAGTTTCTGAAAAACACCCTAAACTATGAACTAGTTCTCGAAATCTTGAAAAATGCTGATGAAGCATCAAAAACTGTAAACGACTTTAACAGTCAAAAGTTTGATGATAAAGAGTAGTGTATTGGCAAAGCTCAGAAAAATTTTGGTACTGAAAAACGGATTGAGCAAAGTATGAAGGAGGCTGTGGATAAATCACAAAGACTAAACCTGCCTTCAAAGAATCCAAATGATTTAGTATCTGCTGAAGCCATTAACGAATACCTTGCTTCCGAATCTAAACCCTTGCGGACAATATTCTTCATCATCCCCTGATATTAGAAATTCTAAGATATCATCGTATCTTTCATTATAAATATCCTCCATATTTCTGGAGATAATTCCATAATCATTCTTATCGGAAATCAATTTTCTCCTTGCGATATCTGTGTAACATCATAAAAGAAACTATTTTAGTTTTTAAATTCTGAAACCTTCGAGGTTAAAATATGAATATTTTTAAAGTGGTGTTGGGAGCTGAAGCATGAGTTAGTATAGTATAATGACACTTGATCAACGTGATTATATTACAGTAAGTCATGCTGAGTTTCTAATGGAACTTGATAAATGTTCACAGATCACACCCTCATCATGTACCATGTTACATAACTCTTTCATTCTATATAATCTCTAAAAATATCAAGAAAATATTTTCTTAATGATTCGGTCTTTTTCAAGGTATTCTGGTAATTTGACAACTCAGATTGTGCTATTACCGTTTCTTTCTTAGAACATTAATTATGTTCATTCCGAAATGTATAGCTACGAATTTAGGACCATTATTCGCTTGACTTAAAGTCGGGAAGAGAAAACGAAAGCATGAAGCTCCGAAATATAATGGAAAATATAAAGCCCGAAAACAGCCCCAAAATTACAAACCGTGTATATCAATTCGTATAGCGATATAAAGACACGGGAGAATGAAAAACAATATAACCCCAAGGTAATAGTAGAAGAAAATAACCTCCTCTGGTGGCAGATGAAAAAGAAGAATGAATGATATGATAGCCAAGAAAATATCAAGAATCAGAACTGGATGAAGCATTTTCACAAATCTTTTGTAAGTATGAAATAAGGAAGAAGCTTATAAGAGTGGTGAAAATAAATGAAACGGAAAAGGTCAATTTATAGTGAAATATCAGACATAGCAATCGAGGTAGATTACGCATTTAATAAAAGAAGATCTTAATCTCCTTAAATCCCTAAGAATCAAATCTTATTTAGAATATGAAGATTTTCTATTTCTTAAATTCCGGAAATCAATCGTTACTACGTCAAAAATTAAGACGAATCTCTATTCCTTCATTTCACTCTTTTACGATAACTTCTCTCATACGCTTCGAATAATCGGATTGTTTTATCCATATTATTCAACGGTGATAAAACTCTATTTATCAACACATATACGGCATGAAAACATTTTTATTGTTAGTCATGACGACCTCACTCAAATTTCGGGACGAAATTTCTTTAACGGGTAGGTACTGTGATGACCCGGAAATTTCTGACCAAATTTAAACTTAATATTTGTATGATTAATATTTTTGACGCGATAAGTAAAGTCTGTAAAACTGAATCTCAAAATTTTTGAACTACTTTCATATATTCAAATACCTTTCGGTTGTTCTCGGCGATTCGCGAACAATTATATGTATATAGATACATATATATATATATACACTATAACTTGAAAACGTAACAATGTATTAATTGTTTGATACCGTACATTAAACTTATTGGTTTAAATATTTATTTGAATATATATGATAAGTTGGAATATTAATTGTATGAATAACTTACGACGTGTATTTAAAACGTGTTTATGAATGTTGAAAATATATATTAACTTGGTCATAAAACGATTTGTTATTATATATATATATATATATACATATATATATATATATACATATATATATATATACATATATATATATATATATATATATATATATATATATATATATATATATATATTAACAAATAGCGAGACAATGATTTATAGAAGTAAATGACCAAAACACTCGAAAGTTTAAGATACACTTTGAATGATATGGTTTAGTGATAATTTAAGACTATATTTTGACAAAGGTACGAGTCACAAAACGTAAATTGCGAGTTTTCTAAGCGTACAAAAATGCGTTCGAGAAACCGGAACCGGGACATAAGTCGAGTGACAACGTACGAGTCATCGGAACGAAAATTACAAGTCAACTATGCACATGAATTTAATATAATATATAATTAATTATTTAAATTATATATATTATATATATATTATATTTAATTATGTCGACAAACAAGAAAACAAAAATATGTGAGCTGGATCTGACGGCCATGCGATCGCATGAGAAATAGGCATAAAACCCATGCGATCGTATGGGCATCATAATCAGGAATTATGCCTATAAATACCAGGTTTCTGCGCGAGTTGTTTTACACATATATTACTATGTGTAAATTTATTTATTTAAATTATTATTATTATTATTATTATAATTATTAAGATTATTATTATTTATTTTATTATTATTAATAGTATTATTATTATTATTATTAATTATATCACTTAAAATACTACGACGAGGTCATGAGCGTGTCACTTTCAAAATGGGTTTTCAAGTGGGATAGAGCTAAGGAAACTATGGGTTATTACTAAGGAGGTTATGGGTATTGTTCGAGGGTTTTGCTCGTAAGTCAAACCTAGTGTTTATCTTCTCCGTTACTTCTACGTACTATCCTACAATATTGAATCTCAATATTGATACGTAAGCACTCATATTTTATCTTTTATATATTAATTGTGTATCCATGTCTAGTGCTCGAGTATATATATTTATACATACGTGTATGCTAAATTTTGTCGTTAAATAGTTTATAATAAATCACGAATTAAATACATATATTACTGGTAAAAGGTATATGATATACATGTTTTTGGAAAGCTGGCGAAAAATCAATAACTTTTCATTTAGATATCGAATAATTTCGATGAACGAATTAAAAGATATGAGCAACTGAATTATGATTGAAGTTAATTGAAATTGCTTTTGAATCTACAATTAAGATTTAAACAACTTGTTTACAAGATTGATAAATTGGATTTTTGAATATTACCAACCGAGTAAATGAATCCTTATATAAGGTACGTCTCGTTTTGTTAAACTATTGTCAAAATTGACTTTTTGAAACGACTTTGGATAACTTTTGTATGTCGATATCGAGCATTAGGATTGTGATACACTATGACCTGACCCAGCTTGATAGACATTTATTGACCAACATATGTTCTCTAGGTTGAGATCTCCGGTTATTTGGTAATTCGAGTTTCGGTCACATTTTGGTGAACGACTTTATATGCTGCTAAGGTGAGTTTCATATGATCCCTTTTACTCAATATATTTTTGGACTGAGAATACATGCGACTGTTTATAAATACTGAAAATACTAGATTTATATGCATGAGTTTCATTTGCTCCCTTTTTAATTGCTTTTGCAATCTATATTTTTGGGCTGAGAATACATGCAATTTATTTTAAAACACAATGGATACAAGTACATACTAAATTCTACACTGAGTTTGAACCGAAAATCCCTTAGCTTTGGTAACTAGTAGCTGCCAGTACATAGGATATGGACTGGTGAGCGCGAATAACAGTATATGGATCCATAGGGCTTGACATCCCCGTCCGAGCTAGAGCGCTAGCCTTTTAACGGACGTGTGTTATTTGAGTTTAGGACACGTTGGTTTGCGTGTATTAAAACGAATGGGGTATTTATCATTATAACGTTAAAGCTTAGTTACCAGGGTGCTCTGTTATGTAGAATCTATTGATAAACGTTTCTGGATGAAACAACTGAAATCTTGTGATCCACTTTTATATACAGATTATGCGAAACACTAAAACTATGAACTCACCAACCTTTGTGTTGACACTTGTTTGCATGTTTATTCTCAGGTTCCCTAGAAGTCTTCCGCTGTTTGCTTACATGTTATACAAGCTATGTGCATGGAGTCTTGCATGCTTTATTCAAGAAAACGTTGCATTCACAAAATCATCACCATGTATCTTATTTTGACTGCATTGTCAACGGAAGTACTATTGTAAACTATTATTTACGGTGATTGTCTATATGTAGAATTCATCAGATGTTGAAAACCTTTGATTTAAATATTCATTGATGGTGTGCCTTTTCAAAAGAATGCAATGTTTACAAAACGTATCATATAGAGGTCAAATACCTCGCAATGAAATCGATGAATGAAGTGTTCGCCCATATGGATTTGGTGCGATCGTCACATAAACTATAAATGAATTATTGGACTGTCAACTGTGGACTATCGACTGAGGATTAATAATATTGGACAATTAAAATGAATTAAAATATTGATTATAATATATGAAACTAAACAATTCTTCAAGTTGCCACTTGATTTCATATTGAACTTCATTTGTATTTTGACGATTATAATATGCGTTCAAACCTTTCATGATTCTTGAAAACACCTCAATCAAGAGGATGAACCAATCGCACTTCATCTACGGAAGGAAAGATTTATGTATATAGTATTGCACCTGAGAAACACTCGGAACCTGAGTAAACGTTTAACACGTAGCTGTGCTAATTCCATTAGCGTTATTATTACCGAAAATATATTTGCATCTGCTGTTCGAGATAGCCAGTTTTGTCACAGCTCCAGCAAGACAACTTCGACTTTTCGTACGAAACAACCTTATTATAACGTTGATATATACGCGTGCTCTTTTATTGTTACAGGGAACCTTTTATATTCCACCATATTACCGTCAGCGTTTAATCATCTAAAAACACAATTCTCTTGAAATCACCTCGAATCGATAACCAATGATTCATATATGGTAGCAGTAAATGTAGAAGAATCGGTAATCAGTACTTTGAAAACTCACAGCATATCTACATCAACAGTTATATGTATAACATTTATCTCTTAGAATAATGACCTTTCATTCTGGAATTTTGAAAAGCACCCAGCCTACGAATTAATCGAACTTTGAAAAAGCTGAATGAAGCAGCAAAAACTGTAGATAACCGTAAACGACCTTAATTGTCGGAAGTTTGATGATTGCGAATAGTACGTTGGAAAAGCTCAAAAAAATTGGAACTGGAAAACGAATTGAAATAACCACGAAAGAGACCAAGGACAAATACAAGGACCAAACCCTATATTCTAAGAATCCAGGTAATTCTGGATCCAATGAAACTTTCAACGAATATCTTGCTCCGTACTCATGTTAAAATCTTGCGGAAAATCTTTATCCATCAACCATCGAACTTAGAAATTCCAAAATATCATCATCAATATCTTCGATATTTCTGATGATATTTTCATAAATATTCTCGTCCGAAATTATATACCTCTTCGTGCTTCCTGTGTATCATTATATTGGAAATATTCAATAGAAAATTTGGTACCGAAAAGCAGATTATGCGAAACTATGAAGAAAGCCGTGGACAAATCACAAATAATAAGTTTGACTTCAAAGAATCCAAATGATTCAATGTCTGCTAAAGTCTTTAGTGAATATCTTGCTCCTTACTCTAAACCCTTGCAGACAATAGTTTCTATCATCCTCTGATCTTAGATATTCTGAGATATTATCGTATCTTTCATTATAAATATCCTCCATATTTCTGGAGATATTTTTATAACTATTCTTATCTGAAACCATTAATCTCTTCGTGCTATCAGTATTACATCATATAGAAACGGTTAGTTTCTATATTCTGTAAACTTTCGAGCTTAAAATATGAATGTTATTGAAGTAATGTTAGGAACTGATGCATAAGTTAGTATAATATAATGACACTTGATCAACGTGATTATATTACAGTAAGTCATGCTGAGTTCTAATGGGACGTGATGATTCACAGATCATAACGTCATCACATGCCATGTTACATAACTCTTTCATTCTGCTTAACTTCAGAACATATCAAGAAAGTACATTCTTGATAGTTCTATTCTCAGTGATTCTGGTAATTTGATAAATCAAATCGTGCTAATACATTAGTTCTTATTTAGAACACGATGTTTATTCGAAATTCCATACTTACGAATTCTGGACCATTACTCGCTTTACTAGAGGTCGGAAGGATAATAAAAAGGCAAAGAGCTCCAAAATATAAGAGAAAATATAAAGCCCAACAACAACACCAAAATTACAAACCGTGGATATCAGTGCATATAGCAATATAAAGACACGGGAGGATTATAAATACAATAATCCCTAAAGCAAAGTAGAAGAAAACAGATTCTCCCGGTGGAAGTTGGAAAGGAGAATGATTGTGGTGATAGTCATGATAAGGATAAGGATTATAACTGGATTAAGCATTTTCACAATCTTTTGAATTTGGAAATTGAGTATAGGAATGGTGAGAATAATGGAAAGGAAGAGCTTAATTTATAATGGGAATATCAGACAGAGTAATCGAAGTAGATCACCGTATTTAATTATATAGATCTTAATCTCTTTACTCGCCGAAGAATCAAATCTTTTAGATTTCGAAAATTTTCTTTAAATCCCTTGAATTCCGGAATTCAACCATGACTAGTCAAAAGTTATGATGAAACATGTCTTTCTCATTTCACTATTTAGTGATAGCTTCACTCAAACTCTTCGAGTAATCGAATTATTTTATCCATATTACTCAATGATGATAAAACTCTATTTATCAACTCATATTCGTCATGATAACATTTTTTTAGTTAGCCAAGACGACCTCGATCAAATTTCGGGACGAAATTTCTTTAACGGGTAGGTACTGTGATGACCCGGGAATTTCCGACCAAATTTAAACTTTAATCTTTATATGTTTCCGACACGATAAGCAAATTCTGTAATGTTGAGTCTCGAAAAGTTTGAAACTACATTCATGTAATCAAATACCCTTTGATCATGCCGGATGATTCACGAACAATTGTGTGGAAATAAATATATAAATATATATAGATGTAAATATAAATATAAGTGTATATATATTTGAATCAACAAAGTACATTTTAATCATTAGAACTCAATATGTAAAATAATATACCAGATAAGGAAGTTGTTATTAAAATAAATCTATGTATAGATATATATGGATTCTATACATAATTATTACATGTATATTGTAATATATATATATATAATTTATAGATAGTAAACATTCAATAAAGATTATCATATTATATATGATTATATTACATAATTAATAAAATATACTACAATTTAAAGATATAGTTGTTACATTAATATTAATACTTTCAGTATTGTGAGGACCCGTCCTTATCCACCTGGACGAAGTCATCAACATTTGGTCCCATTGCGATGATCGACTCCAAGTAATGTCCTTAAAATGTGCTAATGCACAGCGGAAGACTTAATTCGTACCTGAGAATAAACATGCTTAAAAGTGTCAACCAAAGGGTTGGTGAGTTCATAGGTTTATCATAACAATCATTTCAATATTTTAATAGACCACAAGATTTCATAATCATAAACATAATACACTCGCAAGTGTATGTAAAGCATTCTAAGTGGTTGAGCACTTGGTAACCATACTTAACATTTAATCAACGTCGCATATTCCCTTTATTATGAAATCTCACTACACCGTACCAAGTGTAGTCACCAAAACGAAGTACTGTGCAACCGTTGAATACTGGTCGTCCAGTCCGGTTGGGGTTGTCAGGCCCGATAGATCTATCAACAGGATTCGCGTTTACAATACCCATGTAAATAGTAGTTACCAAGCTACAGGAAAATATGCCAGTGGTACAACTCAACGTAGAATATATTTTTAAGTACTTGTGTCTATTTTGTAAACATTTATAAAAGCAGCGCATGTATTCTCAGCCCAAAAATATATATTGCAAAAGCAATTAAAAAGGGAGCAAATGAAACTCACCATACTGTATTTTGTAGTAAAATACATATGACTATATTGAACAATGCAGGGTTGACCTCGGATTCACGAACCTATATATCATTTGCATATATTCATTAATACATATAATCGTAATTGAGCAAATATTTATATTATTATTAGTGATAATTTCTATATTACTAACTTATACATTTTATTATATATTTATTTTTATATATTTTAAGTAAGTATTTATATATTTAGATTATGGTTATTATATTTATTTTTATATACATAATCTCTTGTTTACAAAATAATAGTTATAGTAATACTAGAGTAATATTAATAATAAAAATGATAATAATTATAATACGTAATACTAATAATTAAGATAATAATGGTTATGATTTCATTAATGATAAAAATAATGATATTAATACTAATAATATACATGTATTAATAGTAATGGTTCTAATATTTATACAGTGATAATAATACTAATATTTATGAAGATAATAATAATTTGTTTTATTTTCACAATATTAATAACAATAATAATCATAATCATAATAATGGTAAAAATACTAAAGTGATAAAAATTAATAATAATAGTAATGATATTAATAATACTTATGAAATTTTCTAATATTAATAACGTTTCTATTACTTATAAATATAATTATGATATTAGTAATAATAACTCTAATACTAACAAAGATAATAATTAAAATAATAATAATACTACTTAGAATGATAAATTAATCACAAAGATAACACTTGTAATATTTATTTTTAATAATAATAATAATAGTTATAATACTTATAACTATGATAATAATAATAATTAGTATTATAATACTAATAATAATAGTTATAATAATAATAGAAAAAAATGGTTATACCCTTTTAATAAGCTTCCTAAAAAGATTTGCCCACGACGGGGCTCGAACCCGAGACCTCCCGTTCGTCCATCAAACACCCAAACCGTTCTTCTAACTCAGTTTTTCTGTTATAACCCACAACTTAAAATATTTAACCTGATTTCCTGTTCGCATTTTCTTTCCTCTTCTTCGTTTCAAAGATCGACCAACAAACTAGTGATTTTATATACTTTAAAATACTAATAATTTATCTATATCAATGTTTTAATCAATTGATAATGAAAGAAAAAAAATACAAGTAAATGAAGCTGCTGTTTCGTCGCAGCTATAAAAGAAAAAAAAAATCATGTTTTCATTTTTAAGAACGAATTTGATAATGTTTATAACACAAAGTATATTTCAAATCGACCCTAGAAACTATAGGAGTCGTCAATTTAACTCAAATCAACACAGTAAATGCGAATTCGATTGATGAACATAATTTGACTTTTTACCTCAAAAACTTTGACTTCGAAAATTAACAATCAATAACATGATTTAAGACTTGAAAATTTACAGAGAGTTCGAGTATGAGATTCCTAACAATCCTTCATTCTTAATTTTTGAAAAATGACTCGAATCCAAGTTTTGGCCAAAAAGATGTTCGTGCAGGGTATTGTATAAAGAACAAATATATTTTTTTAATTAAGATCAACAGACAGGATTAATACTTACGGATATAATTTTCAGTATAGAAGGTAGAGAAAAAAAAATTGAATGTATCATAAATCAGGAAGTGAGGATCGATATATATAAATGGGGTAGACAGTTTATCACGAGTATAACAGTAAGTAAGAAAAAAAATATAACTAAATAAGATATATTACCTAATTATGCTCATGAGTAGATAACTTATCCATTCTATATTTTAATCTAATGTTAATAATTAATACCTAATAAATAATAATACTGTTAGCTTTTAACGTTATTTACAAAAATAATAATAATATTGATTATTAATATTAATGATAATTGTAAAAATAATAATAATAATATTTAAGATAATGTTACTAATAGTTATAATAATATTCATAATGATATTATTAATGATAATATTAATAAATTGTGTTATTTTTATGATACTAATATTAGTGATAATATATAACAATAATCATAATCCTTAATACTAATACTTAATAAGAACACTATTTAATGATAATACAAATAATGATAATGATATTAGTATTAACCATAGTAGTAATAATAATCATAATTTTTAACTATAATCATGATGATAATAATAATATGATATTAACAATACTGATAATTTTAATAATACTTATCCATAATGATCATATGGGTTTATTTATAGATTCAAATTTAATTATTTTGTATTTTGTTTTACATACTTAGTTGATATTATATTTTGTTATTTCTAATTATTATATATCTTTATATTTATATAGGATATATACATATTTATTTACAACAAATGTTCGTGAATCGTCGGGAATGGTCAAAGGGCAAATGCATTCATGTAAACTGTTCCAAAGTTTTCGAGACTCAACTTTACAGACTTTGCTTATCGTGTCAAAAATACAATATCGTATCGAGAGTTTGATTTAAAATTAGTCGAAATTTTCCGGATCGTGACAGTACCTACCCGTTAAAGAAATTTTGTCCCAAAATTTGTGTGAGGTCGTCATAGCTAACAATAAAAATGTTTTCATGACGAATATGAGTTGATAATTAGAGTTTTATCATTATTGATTAATATAGATAAAATGATTCGATCATGTGAAGCGTACGAGTGAAGCTATCACAAAAGAGTGAAATGAGAAAATAAAGATTCGTCTTAGCTTTTAACGTAGTCACGTTTGAATTTTTGAAAATATGGTGTATCTTAACTTTTGACGTTTTCTGGGTTGAATTCTGGAATTCAAAGGATTTAAAGAAAATCTTCGAAATCTAAAAGATTCGATTCATTGGCGAATAAGGAAATCAAGATCTCTATAATTAGATACGGTGATCTGCCTCGATTACTCTGTCTGATATTTCCATTATAAATTAAGCTCCTCCATTCCATTATTGTCACAATTCTTATACTTTCTTCCTCCATTCATACTTCCAAATCATCAGTCAATATGCTTCATCCAGTTTTAATTCTAGATATAATTCTGACTTTCATATCAATCATTCTCCTTTTTCATCTACCCCCCCAGAGGAATCTATTCACTTATACTATTACCTTGGGGTTATAGTATTCCTAATTCTCCCGTGTCTTTATTTTGCTATACGCATTGATATACACGGTTTATAATTTCTGTGTTTATGATCGGCTTTATATTTTTTGTTATGTTTCGGAGCTCCATGCTCTTGCTTTCTCTTTTCGACTTCAAGTCAAGTGAATATTGGTCCAGAATTTGTAGATATAGAGTTTCGAATGAACATGACTAATGTTCTAAGGGAGATTGTAATAGCACGATCTTGATTGGTTAAGTTACCAAAATTCACGAGAAAAGATAGAACTATCAAGAAATATATTCTTGATATGTTTAGAGATTAGATAGAATGTAAGAGTCGTGTAACATGGCACACGATGACGTTATAGTCTGTGAATCATCACGTTCCATTAGAAACTCAACATTACTTACTGTAATATAATCACGTTGGCCAAGCGTCATTATATTATACTAACCCATGCATCAGTTTCCAACACTACTTCAAAATCACTCATATTTTAAATTCGAAGGTTCGCAGAATATAGAAACTAATAGTTTCTCCTATGATGTAACACTGATAGCTCAAAGAGATAAATGATTTTAGACAAGATTTGTTATGAAAATATATTCAGAAATATCGAGGATATTTATAATGAAATATACGATAATATCTTTGAATATCTAAGATCAGAGGATGATGGAGACTATTGTTAGCAAAGGTTTAGAGTAAGGAGCAAGATATTCGCTAAAGACTTCAACAGGCATTGAATTATTTGGATTCTTTGAAGTCAAACTTATTCTTTGTGATTTGTCCACGGCTTCCTTCATAGTTTCGCATAATTCGCTATTCGGTACTAAATTCCCTATTGAGTGTTTCCAATACTCCATTCTTTATCATCAAACTTTCGACGGTTAAGGTCGTGTACAGTTTTTGCTGCTGTATTCAGCTTTTTCAGAATTTGTGGTATTGAAGATCATAATTCTAAGAGATAAATGTTATATGTTTACATATAACTGTTGATGTAGACATACTGCGAGATTTCAAAATACTAATTGCTAAATCCCGGTAGTTGGTATCGTAATTCTCGGTATAAGATGTAAATGAGTGAATGACAGGGTTTCACTTAATATAGTGATTTTTCAGAAAGTCAAAGATTAACGGAGTTGTTGGTAAATTTACTGATAATCTGGTGAGATATAAACGGTTTCCCGGTATCGATGACGAAAGACAACTTATATATCAGGGTTATAATATGCTAATCTGAGTGAAAAGTTGAAGTTGACTTTTTGGAGCTGTGATAAAATTGGCTAATTTGGAAAGGAATTGCAAAGTTAGTTTGGGTAATAATAACGCCAAAGGAGCTAGCACAGATATGTGTTAAACGTTTACTCAGTTTCCGAGAGTTTTTCAGGTGCATAACTATATGCATCAATCTTTTCTTCCGTAGATGAAGTACGGTTGGTTCATCCTCTCGATGAAGGTGTCTTCAAGAATCATGAAAGATTTGAACACGGATTGGAATCGTCAAGATACAAATGAGGTTTAAGATGAAATCAAGTGGCAAACTTGAAGAATTGTTTAGTTTCATATGTTATAATCAATATTTTAATTCATTTTTAATTGTCCAATGTTGATAGTCCCAGAGTCCAATAGTCCAATAGTTTATATATAGTTTAATATATAATATTCGAATTATTTAATACGTATCGTGACCCGTGTACCGATCTCAGTATTGATCACAACTCAAACCATATATATATTTTGGAATCAACCTCAACCCTGTATAGCCAACTCCAACATTTACATATAGAGTGTCTATGGTTGTTCCAAAATATATATATAGATGGGTCGATATGATAGGTCGAAACCTTGTATACGTGTCCCGTTATTTAAAGTGCGTAAAATAAATAATAGAAATTAAATGACGATAAAGTAAATGCGTAAAGTAAATAACAGAAATTAAATGACGATAAATAAAATTGCGATAATTAAATTGCGATAAATAAAATGTAATCAGTTAGCTAGGAACAGTTAGCTGGAACAGTTAGCGTGGATTCTTAACAAAATTTCAATTAGTTAATTCGTTTGTTTCTAACAAATTTTATTTTGTCCAATGTTTTCTTCATTATGCCACTTGTTAGATTTTGATAAGTCAAAATTCAAATATGAAATTGAATGAAAAGGGTTATTATGCGGTGAACGGATACGGATATCGGTGGATGTATGTAGGATAGCAAATGACTGTTGAATCGGATTTGAAGAATGTACAGTGTAACTTATTAATGTGAAACCCAAATATTCCTCGGGTATTACCTACCCGTTAAAATATGTTCATCATTAATAGTTTGTACGAAAGAATTTTTAATTACAATCTTTATGAAAACATATATACATATATATTTTCTTCAGATGTAATCATGGATTTAATGAGTTAATATGACTTTAATCTCATTTGATTTATCGATAATACTAGATTACATAATCTCTAAAACTTTAGAAATTACATAATCGCCATGTAGAACGAAGATAAAGTAGATAGAACGATACGTAGAACGATGATTAAGCTCGAGGTACAGAATGAGATGTTGAGGCACGTGGTGTTGAAACTTGGGTTGCTGGTGGTACTGTTGGTGTCGGTGATGCTGCTGGTGCTGGTAAGTTTTGCACCATATTCTCCAACGCCACGACTTGAACGCGAATCTCGTTGACTTCTTCTATTACTCCGGGATGATTGTCGGTCGGAACGAGCGGATGAATAAGGTTTAGAATTAAAGATAGAAGATAATCGTGATGAGTTACCCTGGAGATGAGGCTAAAAAGGGTGTTTCGGATAGGTTCACCGGTAAGTGCTTCAGGTGCTTCGCCGAGGGTGCAGGTTGGTGGGTGGAAAAGATCGCCTTCTTCTGGTCTCCATTGGTTAAGTCAACTACGAACCCATCAAAAAAATTGGGGATGGCTGATTTGTTGATTCATTCTGGTGACGCTGCTTATGGAGCTGGAGTGAAATTTCATATCGGAATCCGAGGGACTTGAGCTAGTGGTGAGTTCCATTGCGTACGAGTGAATAAAGGATTTTTCAATATGAAAAGATTTTCAGATATCGGATGATATTCTAATTGCATAGAATACCTAGATATAGTACAGGAGATCCCGTAGATTGCGGAGGGAATTAAGGAAACGTGTCAGATAAAGTCTACAGTAATAGATACGCTAAGATATGAATTTGATCTATACACTATCGATGCAATAGTGGCAGTAATACGTGTCTAAACTTAAGGATGATAAGCCAGTAATTTTTGACAAGAAATGATAAGCAAAACTTATAATATGCGGCTAAGGTCGAAGTCCAGACTCGCTAATGTATTCTAACAACTATCAGTTAGACACACTAATGCAAGACCTGGTTCGCTAGGACCAACGCTCTGATACCACCTGTGAGGACCCGTCCTTATCCACCTGGATGAAGTCATCAACATTTGGTCCCATTGCGATGATCGACTCCAAGTAATGTCCTTAAAATGTGCTAATGCACAGCGGAAGACTTAATTCGTACCTGAGAATAAACATGCTTAAAAGTGTCAACCAAAAGGTTGGTGAGTTCATAGGTTTATCATAACAATCATTTCAATATTTTAATAGACCACAAGATTTCATAATCATAAACATAATACACTCGCAAGTGTATGTAAAGCAATCTAAGTGGTTGAGCACTTGGTAACCATACTTAACATTTAATCAACGTCGCATATTCCCTTTATTATGAAATCTCACTACACCGTACCAAGTGTAGTCAACAAAATGAAGTACTGTGCAACCGTTGAATACTGGTCGTCCAGTCCGGTTGGGGATGTCAGGCCCGATAGATCTATCAACAGGATTCGCGTTTACAATACCCATGTAAATAGTAGTTACCAAGCTACAGGAAAATATGCCAGTGGTACAACTCAACGTAGAATATATTTTTAAGTACTTGTGTCTATTTTGTAAACATTTATAAAAGCAGCGCATGTATTCTCAGCTCAAAAATATATATTGCAAAAGCAATTAAAAAGGGAGCAAATGAAACTCACCATACTGTATTTTATAGTAAAATACATATGACTATATTGAACAATGCAGGGTTGACCTCGGATTCACGAACCTATATATCATTTGTATATATTCATTAATACATATAATCGTAATTGAGAAAATATTTATATTATTATTAGTGATAATTTCTATATTACTAACTTATACATTTTATTATATATTTATTTTTGTATATTTTAAGTAAGTATTTATATATTTAGATTATGGTTATTATATTTATTTTTATATACATAATCTCTTGTTTACAAAATAATAGTTATAGTAATACTAGAGTAATATTAATAATAAAAATGATAATAATTATAATACGTAATACTAATAATTAAGATAATAATGGTTATGATTTCATTAATGATAAAAATAATGATATTAATACTAATAATATACATGTATTAATAGTAATGGTTCTAATATTTATACAGTGATAATAATACTAATATTTATGAAGATAATAATAATTTGTTTTATTTTCACAATATTAATAACAATAATAATCATAATCATAATAATGGTAAAAATACTAAAGTGATAAAAATTAATAATAATAGTAATGATATTAATAATACTTATGAAATTTTCTAATATTAATAACGTTTCTATTACTTATAAATATAATTATGATATTAGTAATAATAACTCTAATACTAACAAAGATAATAATTAAAATAATAATAATACTACTTAGAATGATAAATTAATCACAAAGATAACACTTGTAATATTTATTTTTAATAATAATAATAATAGTTATAATACTTATAACTATGATAATAATAATAATTAGTATTATAATACTAATAATAATAGTTATAATAATAATAGAAAAAAAATGGTTATACCCTTTTAATAAGCTTCCTAAAAAGATTTGCCCACGACGGGGCTCGAACCCGAGACCTCCCGTTCGTCCATCAAACACCCAAACCGTTCTTCTAACTCAGTTTTTCTGTTATAACCCACAACTTAAAATATTTAACCTGATTTCCTGTTCGCATTTTCTTTCCTCTTCTTCGTTTCAAAGATCGACCAACAAACTAGTGATTTTATATACTTTAAAATACTAATAATTTATCTATATCAATGTTTTAATCAATTGATAATGAAAGAAAAAAAATACAAGTAAATGAAGCTGCTGTTTCGTCGCAGCTATAAAAGAAAAAAAAATCATGTTTTCATTTTTAAGAACGAATTTGATAATGTTTATAACACAAAGTATATTTCAAATCGACCCTAGAAACTATAGGAGTCATCAATTTAACTCAAATCAACACAGTAAATGTGAATTCGATTGATGAACATAATTTGACTTTTTACCTCAAAAACTTTGACTTCGAAAATTAACAATCAATAACATGATTTAAGACTTGAAAATTTACAGAGAGTTCGAGTATGAGATTCCTAACAATCCTTCATTCTTAATTTTTGAAAAATGACTCGAATCCAAGTTTTGGCCAAAAAGATGTTCGTGCAGGGTATTGTATAAAGAACAAATATATTTTTTTAATTAAGATCAACAGACAGGATTAATACTTACGGATATAATTTTCAGTATAGAAGGTAGAGAAAAAAAAAACTGAATGTATCATAAATCAGGAAGTGAGGATCGATATATATAAATGGGGTAGACAGTTTATCACGAGTATAACAGTAAGTAAGAAAAAAAAATATAACTAAATAAGATATATTACCTAATTATGCTCATGAGTAGATAACTTATCCATTCTATATTTTAATCTAATGTTAATAATTAATACCTAATAAATAATAATACTGTTAGCTTTTAACGTTATTTACAAAAATAATAATAATAATGATTATTAATATTAATGATAATTGTAAAAATAATAATAATAATATTTAAGATAATGTTACTAATAGTTATAATAATATTCATAATGATATTATTAATGATAATATTAATAAATTGTGTTATTTTTATGATACTAATATTAGTGATAATATATAACAATAATCATAATCCTTAATACTAATACTTAATAAGAACACTATTTAATGATAATACAAATAATGATAATGATATTAGTATTAACCATAGTAGTAATAATAATCATAATTTTTAACTATAATCATGATGATAATAATAATATGATATTAACAATACTGATAATTTTAATAATACTTATCCATAATGATCATATGGGTTTATTTATAGATTCAAATTTAATTATTTTGTATTTTGTTTTACATACTTAGTTGATATTATATTTTGTTATTTCTAATTATTATATATCTTTATATTTATATAGGATATATACATATTTATTTACAACAAATGTTCATGAATCGTCGGGAATGGTCAAAGGGCAAATGCATTCATGTAAACTGTTCCAAAGTTTTCAAGACTCAACTTTACAGACTTTGCTTATCGTGTCAAAAATACAATATCGTATCGAGAGTTTGATTTAAAATTAGTCGAAATTTTCCGGGTCGTGACAAGTATCATAATAAATATTAATATTAATAAGAATATCAATATTAAAATCAATATCATTAATTTAATACATTTGAAGTGTTACAATATTATTAATATTATTAACATTGTTAAAAACATTATTATTATAACAAGTAGTAAAATTTTAATTTTAGTTATTACGATTTAAAGTTATATAAAAATTTAGTACTCGTTATGATATAATACATATTATATAATTATATTACATTTAAGTACAAGGTTAAAAATAATTGTTATATTAATATTACTATTATTACTTTTATGGATATTAAAATTTGTATAATTAATAGTATTACTTTTAATACAAAAGATATATATAAAAATTTAATATGTATAAATTATTATTGATTATTGATATCATTAAAGTAATATTACTGATTATTATTATTATTACAAATTCCATTACTATTATTATTAGTTATTATATTTATTATTATTATCAATAACAATACTATTATTAATAGATTTATATTTATTAAAAATTAATAGCTAAAGTAAATTATAAAAACAGATATACATTACATGAATCTGTTCGATTTATCTTGCTAACTGTACTAGATTTTGTTGTTGTCTCTTAAATTGTGAACAAACTGAAATCAAACACAGAACATAAAAAAAATTCAGTTGTGGGTCTTTTTCCACTTTTATTTTTTTTTTATTTTTTTTGGTACTGGCTCGAATTTTATCAATCAACACCAGTAGATTAGGTAACAACCGATTCTCATTTGCAATTGATTAACTTCTTCACTTTCTTCATCTCCTATATCAATTACAGCATATATTTAAAAAAAACAGAAATTGAATAACTAAACCCATTATTCTCTGTTTCATAACTTTTTCGCCAAAACCTAATTTTGAATCAAATTTTAAAATCTATTAATGGGAAATTGTTAGGAATCATACGTCTAAACTTCCTGTAAAGTTACAAAAGCTAATTTTTCGTATCGTGTTCGAATTTGGAGGTCAAAGTTTTGATCTCAAAAAGTCAAAGTTTGTTCATCGATTAAATTAGAGTTCAAGGTGATGTTTCCAGTTAAATTATCGATTGAGAAAGATTTTATGAATGATTTTAAATCTATTTGGTGTTGTAAACATTAGCTAAAACGACCTCAAACTCAAAATCATTATTTTTTATTATAAACCGTAAGACAGCAGCAGTGACTGTAATTCCTTTTCATTTTTTTTTCAATTTCAAAAACCCCTTTGTTAGTTTCATGGTTGTTTACAAGTGTAATTAAAAAGAAAAAACTCGTTTTCAGCTGTGTTGATGAGGTTACAATTGAATTGGGTTGCTTAGAATGAAGAAGATGATGATTTAAAGAAGTGGGTTATTATTTTTCTTGTGGGGTTTAATTCCAAAAAAAGGGCGACAGCCCAGTTGGTTGAATGTGTATTTGGGTTTACAAGAGGTCGCGGGATCGAGTCTCACCTAAGACAATTCTTTTTAGACAAAGTTTTGAAAGGGTATAACCATTACTTTTAGTTCTATTATCATTATTAATATTAATTATTATTATTATTTGAGTGAATAATGTTATTATTATGATTATGAGTCTTATTATGATTATTAACATTTCATTTATTATTATTAATGTAATTAATAACATAGGTATTATTAATAACATTATCATCACTTTTATTGATATAATTATAATTATCATTAAACTAATTGGTAATATTATCATTATTGTTATTATCTATATTATATTAATTATTATTATTATAGGTACAAGTATAATAATCATTATCACTTATATTATTAGAAGTATTAATAACATTATTATTATTAGTAATCTTATCAATTTAGTATTAATATCAACATTAAGATTGTGGTTACGATTATCATCAATATGAAAATAATACAAATTATTATTATTTTTATAAGTATTTGTATTAGTACCTTTTTATAAATAATAGAATTGTTAAAAATTAACAAGTAATATTATTTGTATTATCACAAGCATTATTATGTAAATTACTAAAAATCGGTAACATAACTATTATTAACAGGAAAAATTAATATTTTACAAATATAATTATTAATATCATTATCATTATCATTAATAGAATTATTAACACTATTATCTCACTAGTAATATTAAGTAATATAACTACTATCATTTTACCACAATTAATATTATTTTGACTACTATTAGTATTAATATACAAACGATATATTTACATATATTAAAAAAATTTATTTAATACATATAACCTAACAAGATTAATATTTTTATATAACGAAATGAATATAAGAACCATATATATATTATTAATATAAAAGAAATATAACTAATAAATTTATATATATATTTGTTCAATTACAACGATGTATATTAATAAATACACAAATGATATAGGTTCGTGAATCCGAGGCCAACCCTACTTTTGTTCAATGACGTCATATGTATTTTTACTACAAAATACAGTATGGTGAGTTTCATTAATCCCTTTTTAAATGCTTTCGCAATATATATTTTGGGACTGAGAATACATGCGCTGCTTTTATAACTGTTTTACGAAATAGACACAAGTAATCGAAACTACATTCTATGGTTGAATTATCGAAATCGAATATGCCCCTTTTTATTAAGTCTGGTAATCTAAGAATTAGGGAACAAACACCCTAATTGACGCGAACTCTAAAGATAGATCTATCGGGCCCAACAAGCCCCATCCAAAGTACCGGATGCTTTAGTACTTCGAAATTTATATCATGTCCGAAGGAGGATCCCGGAATGATGGGGATATTCTTATATGTATATTGTGAATGTCGGTTACCAGGTGTTCAATCCATATGAATGATATTTTGTCTCTATGCAGGGGACGTATGTTTATGAGAAATGGAAATATGAAATCTTGTGGTCTATTAAAATTATGAAATGATTATTTATGTTAAACTAATGAACTCACCAACCATTTGGTTGACACTTTAAAGCATGTTTATTCTCAGGTGTGAAAGAAACCTTCCGCTATGCATTTTGCTCATTTTAAGGACAATACTTGGAGTCGATCATCGCTCTGGGATCAAAGGTTGATGACTTCGTCCGGATGGATTAGGACGGGTCTTCACAATCATGATCGGCGCATTAGTGAGTTTTTCTTTAAGAATATTAAAAGATTTGATGCATTCATCTGAAAAGATGAATGGAGCATCCTTTTCTAGGAGTTTATTCATAGGAGTGGCAATTTTAGAAAAATCTTTTATGAAACGTCGGTAAAAACCGGCATGCCCTAGAAAACTCCTAACTCCTCTAACATTGGTGGGATGTGGAAGTTTAGCAATTACATCTACTTTAGCTCTATCCACTTCAATTCCTTCCTTTGAAATTTTATGACCAAGAACGATGCCTTCTTAAACCATGAAATGGCATTTCTCCCAATTAAGTACTAGATTTGATTGTTCGCATCTAATAAGCATTCGTTCAAGATTAACTAGACATGATTCAAATGTATCACCGAAGACTGAAAAGTCATCCATGAAAACTTCCATGTATTCTTCTATCATGTCATGAAAAATCGTCATCATGCACCTTTGAAAGGTTGCAGGGGCATTGCAAAGTCCAAATGGCATGCGTTTGTAAGAAAAAGTACCATAAGGGCACGTGAATGTGGTTTTCTCTTGGTCCTCGGGTGCGATTGGAATTTGAAAATATCCGGAGAAACCATCAAGAAAACAATAGTAACTGTTCCCGGCTAATCTTTCCAACATTTGATCAATAAAGGGTAAGGGAAAGTGATATTTTCTGGTGGCGTCATTTAATTTTCTATAATCAATACAAACACGCCATCCTGTTACAGTCCTAGTAGGAATAAGCTCATTTTTTTCATTTGTGATGACAGTCATGCCACCCTTCTTAGGTACGTATTGAACTGGGCTTACCCATGGACTATCAGAGATTGGATAAATTAAACCTGCATCAAGCAGTTTAATAATTTCTTTCTTAACAACATCTTGCATATTCGGATTTAGTCTTCGTTGGCGTTCCACATACGTTTTATGACCTTCTTCCATAAGGATTTAATGTGTGCAATACGAAGGACTTATTCCTTTAATATCATGAATCTTCCATGCAATAGCTGGTTTATGAGCTTTTAGCATAGAAATGAGTTGAGATTTTTCATTTTCAGTAAGAGAAGACGATATTATTACAGGTAATTCAGTTTCACCATGTAAATAAGCATATTCCAAATGGTTTGGAAGTGGCTTTAACTCTAATGTCGGTGGTTCTTCTATCGATGATTTATATCGATATCTGTCTTCTTTTTTTAGCATTTGAATTTCTTCTATTGTTGGTTCATATCCATTAGCCATAAGTGTAGCTAACATTTCAGTTTCATCAATTGGTTCAGTTCCTTCTCCTAAAGAACATTCTCCTGTTCCTTGTAATTCTAGAAATTCTTCTAACAATTCTGCATGTGAATCTATAGTTTGAATATAATAACATGTATCATCTGCAGATTGCGGTTGTTGCATGGCTCTATCAACTGAAAAGGTAACACTCTCATCCTCTATACTTAAGGTCAGTTTCTTACCGAACAGGTCTATTATTGCTTTAGCCGTGTTTAAGAATGGTCTTCCTAATATGAGAGGAACTCGAGAATCTTCTTCCATGTCCAGAATAACAAAATCTACTGGAAATACTAAAGTACCAACTTTAACTAGCATGTTCTCCATTATCCCTCTAGGATATTTTACTGATCGATCGGCTAGTTGTATGCTTATTCGTGTTGGTTTCAATTCTCCAAGGTCTAGTTTAGCGTATAGTGAATACGGAATTAGATTTATACTAGCACCTAAGTCTGCCAATGCTTCTATTGAACTAAGACTACCCAGAAAACATGGAATCGTGAAACTTCCTGGATTTGATAATTGTTCTGGTATCTTATTCAAAAGCACTGCAGAACAATTAGCATGCATAGTAACAGCCGAGAGTTCTTCCATTTTCTTTCTATTTGTGATCAGATCTTTCAAGAATTTAGCATATCTAGGCATTCCTGAAATCACATCAATGAAAGGAAGATTGACATTTATCTGTTTAAACATATCCAAGAATTTGGATTGCTCGGCTTCAAGTCTCTCTTTTCTCATTTTACTCGGGTAAGGAAGTGGTGGTTGATATGGTTTAACATAAGGTTTAGCCTCAACTGTGTTATCTTTATTAACCTTTTCAACTACCGGTTCTTTTTCCTTATATTGCTCAGACTGTGGTTCTTGTAGAGTAGGAATAACTTCATCAGAAATTACAGGTATTTCAGGTGGTTTAAGTGTAATACCACTTCTTGTGGTAATGGCTTTAGCTGTTTCATTCCTAGGGTTAGCATTTGTATCACTAGGTAAACTTTCCGGTTTTATTTCACCTATCAACCTTGCTAGGTTGCTCACTTCTTATTCCAGATTTTGAATAGAAGCTTGTTGATTTCTAAATGCTTGAACATTTTGTTCATTGGTTTGTTTCTGAGATGTGAAAAACTGAGTTTGAGAATTAACTAGCTTTGACATCACGTCTTCTAAATTTGGCTTTTTATCATCGGTTTGTGGTGGTTTGTTTTGAAAAATAGGTCTTTGCTGGTTGTAAGTATTATTGGATACTTGTTGATTGCTTGGACCTTGTTGGTTGTTGTATGGAACATTTCGGTTATAATTCTGATTTTGATTGTAGATTGGTCTTGGCGGTTGATAATTATTTCCAGGCCTTTGGTTTATGTATGAAACATTCTCTCTTTGTTCCATTGTTAGTTCAATACTGAGACAATCTTTTGTCAAATGTGGTCCTCCACACTGCTCACAACTAATTCGTATTGAGTGGATATCTTTAGTCATCTTTTCCATTCGTCTCTCGACAGCATCTATCTTTGCAGAAATGGAATTGAAGTCATGGCTAGAATCGGCTCTAGCTGCTTTAGATGATCTAACGATATCTTTTTCTTGGTGCCACTCATGTGAGTGGGAAGCAGTGTTATCAATAATTTTGTAAGCATCAGTTGCGGTTTTCTTCATAATGGAACCACCAGCTGCTATATCTATGTCTTTCCTTGTAGTGATGTCGCATCCTTGGTAGAATATTTGTACTATTTGACAAGTGTCTAAACCATGTTGCGGACATCCTCTTAACAACTTTCCAAATCTTGTCCACACCTCATATAGAGTTTCATTTGGCTTTTGTGTGAACGTAACTATTTCTCCTTGAAGTCTCACGGCTTTAGATGCCGGAAAGAATTGTTTAAGAAATTTTTCAACTAAGACATCCCATGTATCAATCGCCCCTTCAGGTAACGATTCTAACCAATCTTTGGCTTCTCCCTTTAAAGTCCAGGGAAATAACATGAGATATATCTGTTCATCCTCCACTTCTCGAATTTTAAATAGTGTACAGATCCTATTAAAGGTTCGAAGATGTTCATTTGGATTTTCCTTCGGCGCACCACTAAATTGGCATTGATTTGTTACCATGTGTAGAATTTGTCCCTTGATTTCATAATCTGACGCATTTATGTTAGGTTGAGTAATTGCGTGACCTTAGCCAGTGCGTTTAGCTTTCATTCGGTCTTCCATACTTAGAGGTTCCAGATTTTCCATGATTGAATTTGTTGAATCTGAATCACTATAGGATTCTGATTTAATGGGTTGTTCCTCGACAATCTCCGTTTGAATGATTGGTGGTTCCGGAGGAAAGATTAATGGTTCAGGATCTCTGAATTGTCCCTGAATATCCTCTGGGTTCTCAATTGTGAGGTCGGGTTCAAAAAATGAATTATCGGAAATTTGTATTAGAGTACTTGATTGACTGGATGATGATTCTAAAGAAAAATCAACGGCGACAATATTTGCTAGATGTCTTGATCGAGTTACAGGTGGTGAACGTACAAAAGGTGGTGAACGTTTTGCTCGGTGCATTCACTGAATATCCTATTAGTTATAAAAGATAAAAATTATTTAAGTTATCAAATTAACAGACATTTCTGCTTTTGCCCACGTTTCGAATAGCCAAAAGATGTAGCAGGGAGCCAGAACCCTTTAAATCGAAAGCTCACAACTCAGCCACTAACAAATCTAACTATTACTACGAAGCAGAAAATTTGGATGTCTATCAACTTAACCTCTTAAAATAATTTTTCGTAGAAATTTAAAGAAATTTTAGAGAATAAATAGAAAAAATCTAAGTCCTAAAAACTAGAGCGGCGAAAAATAAGAAAGAAAAAGAGCGCGTCGAAAAACGTCGAAAAATAAAAGGTCGAAAAATAATAGGCATCAAAAAATAAAAATAAGAAAGTAGCGCGTCGAAACTTAAAAAGGAACTAAAAACTAAGAATTAAAAGTTGCGTCTAAAGGTATTAAAGCTTAAAAGAAAAACTATATCCCAAATGGCAATAACTTAAAAAGTACTAAAATATAAAAACGGCGTCGCAAAATTCTAAAGCACCTAAATCTTAGTCTAAAGAAAAAGCACTTAAGGGATTTTACGGCAAAGCCTAAAAATCTAGAAATAAAAATAACTATGGCAAAAACTATGTCTTAAAACTAAATACGAGCGAAAAATATAAATATTACGCTAAAACGAATAAAAAGATACAAAATATAAAAATAAACTTAAAGTTGTAAAAAGTACAATTTATTAAAAATATTATTTTTAAATTATTTATTTTATAAAAGTATTAATTTTATATATTTATAAAACTAATTAAACTTAAAATACAAAAATATAAAACTAAAACTTAATAAATAAATACACTAACCCTAATTAGGGTTTTGATTAAATAATAATAATAATAATAATAATAATATACTCCGTAATTATTGCTGTTACCAGTCAACTCTGGCGTGTCAGATGGTTTCATGCGATCGCATGAATTTTTGCCTTCGGGCTCATGCGGTCGCATGAGCTAGGGTTTCGGGCCAGTATATGGGCTGCTACAGTATCAGGCCGGATTTTTTTTTTCTGTTTTATAATTATATAAATTATTTATATAAAATAAATAAAAACTTAAATTTTAAAAAACTAAAATAGAAAATAAAAGTACTTTATAATTTATGTATTTTAAACAATTCTTAAAAATATATACTTTATTTTGTTTTTCTTTTTATATTTTTGAATTTTTAATATTTAAAACGTATATTTTTTTTTTATACAAAGAACTTAATAAATTTTTTTTTATAGCGTTGCGCTTTCGGCGTTTTAGTGTCTCCGGCAGCGGCGCTAAAAATACTTGATGTGTGCGAGGTGGTGTATAAAATACTATTATTTTTTTTGCTGGAAATACTATTAAATACGATACAATTTTACACAAGATATTTATTTATTTATAGAATGGATATACCTAAACCTTGCTACAACACTTATAGGCAGTGTACCTAATCGTACAGTAGTGTAGTTTTTAGTAAGTCCGGTTCGTTCCACAGGGATCTTTTAAACAAGCTTAACGCTATATTTTTAAAAACTATAATTGCAAAAATACAAAAATATATAAGAAATATTATTATTATAAAAAGGGGGTTTTTACCGTTTAATGACCGGTTTGTCGATTTTTAAACTTAAGTCGCAGTTAAAACCTAATGTAAAATATTAAAAATAACTTAATTTAAAGCATAAAGTAAATAACGATAATGAAAGTGCGATAAAATAAAATTGCGATAATTAAAAGGTACGATAAATGACAATAAATTAAAGTGCGATAATTAAAAGTGCAATTAAATATGAAATATATAAATTATGCTTATTTAAACTTCCGTAATCATGATGTTTGACGTGTTGATTTTAGTTTATTACCATGGGTTAATTGTCATTTGTCCTGAATTATTCAATATGTCCGTCTGGTTTTTGTCCATAACAGTCCATCAGTCATAAATATAAAGTGCGAGTGTCCTCGTCAAATTATCCTTATATCCGAAGTCAAATATTCCAACTAATTGGGGACTTAAACTGTAACAAGGTTTTAATACTTTGTTTAATAATTACACCAGGATATCGACTGCGTGTAACCCAAGGTTTTAATACTTTGTTAACCATTACGCCAAGTGTCCTTGTACATAATTTCATCCTTGTTTTAATAAGTCTATTAACTATTAATCCATTCCCGTGTCCGGTTAAATGAACGATTATTCGTACATATAAATATCCCGTCCATCGTGTCCGATCGAGTGTATATGGTTATTTATAGGTACGTCCAATTGTAAATCTTTATATTAAATTAACAAACTATCATTTAATTAAACAAATATAAAGCCCATTGATAGCCCATAGTCTAATTTCCACAAGTGTCGTTCTTTTGTCCAAACCACAATTATGGTATAAAGCCCAATTACCCCGTCTTAATATTTTAGCCCAACATCATGATTACTTCGTCTTAAATAAGCATAATAATAACTTAGCTACGAGACATTAAATTAAAAAGGTTGAATATAACTTACAATGATTAAAAATAGAGTATCGTTACACGGACAGAATTTTGACTTACACCCTTACAACATTCGCTAACATACCCTTATTATTAGAATTTAAAATTAAAATTAAAATTAAAATTAAAATATATATATATATATATATATATATATATATATATATATATATATATATATATATATATATATATATATATATATATATATATATATATATATATATATACACGTTTGATAGATAGAGAGATGGATGGATGATATTTATTCGACCAAAAACTGCGAAATTTATAGATGTGGCCAATATTTCAGGGCCATGCGATCGCATGGCTTTAATGCCTGATTTCCATGCGATCGCATGGAGGTAGGTATCAGCTCACACTCATTTGTTTTCTTGTTTGCCGACGTTTATATTATATAATATAATATATATATTAATTTTAAGAATTAATTATATATTATATTATATTCATGTGCATAGTTGACTTGTAATTTTAGGTCCGTTGCGTCGAGCGTTGAGAGTTGACCCGGTTCCGGATTTTGGAACATCCTTGCGTCTAATTTAATATCTTGTACATTGCGTTTCGCGTCTTGTACTCTTGTAATTTTGAGACGTTTCTCATCAATAATTGAAACCACTTTGATTGTATTTTGTACTTTTGAGCTTTTTGGTCGTTTGCGTCTTCAATTCGTCGAATCTGTCTTTTGTCTTCACCTTTTTATTATTTAAACGAATATCACTTATAAATAGAACAATTGCAATTAAAAGCTTGTCTTTCTTGAGGGATAATGCTATGAAATATATGTTCGTTTTTAGCATTATCAATGGTTGAATCGAATTATTCTATGATCGTTTATGATTTTCTTTTTTTTTTCTGTAGTCATTCTAAAAAATGTGTCGATAGTAAGATTTAAACATGAAACATACACATACACGTTATCATATGATCGTTTTTGACTTTTTTTTTTCCGGATCATTCAAAAAGGTGTACTTGGTAAGATTTGAATATGTTGGTGCATTTTATGTAAATCTCTAGTTCTATGTGTTATGTACGTCAATTTCAGTCATTAGTTATGAACATTATTGTAACGGTCCTTTACTTTGATGTTTGGATAGTGTTTATAATTCGTTAATGTTTTAATCAATTATTATTATCGAGACCGTAAGATGATTGTCTAGACTATAGGTTGCCTGTCTAGACCATCACCCGATGAAAGGAGATCATCGGGCGTGAGATCAAGACCATCAGTCGATGGTCCTAGACAATCACTGCAGATTACTATATATATGGGTTACGAGTTTCTTTGTCATGTTACACTATCTACACATGCCCTACCCGTATTTTCACATCTGCAATTCGTCCAACAACATACCCAACCGAATAACAACTCTAGGTGTCAGTCTAATTTCTTGTACGTTTGATTCATCGATCCCGAAAGTCTAAGTTTATCCGATTAAACTTATTCTAGTGTTTTTTTGTCTCTAGATCAAGTGTAACGGTTGAAATAAGATTCGTTTCTCGTCTACAGAATATGAAATATTATAAAAGAATATCAAAACATATACCATATTAGGATGGTTTATTGGTTTATTAGGATAGTCTTATTCTTATATATTACTCCTAAATATACTCATATTAGTTTTATATATCACTGTATACTTATTATGAAAACAAACACTTGCATATAGAATATTGGAAAGGCTGAGAAACAAGGGAGTGAAAAAGGTGATCTAGCTGTATTGTAGTGCTTTTTGGGCACATTTTGTTTTTGAGATAAGATTTTTGACCAATTAAAGAATACATGTTTTTTCAAAACTTATCTTATCTTATTACATAGTAATTTGGAGTACGATTTTTATATATGGCAAAGGTGGTCTCCATTCGTTCCCTTACATATGGCTAAGCGCATACATACATATACTTGCTACATATACATATACTACATAAAAGAATCAATGCATGAGGTTAAAATTTTAAAATATGTTTGGTTTATCAAAAGTCGAAAATGTAAACGTAATCATCTTTTTATATATTACTGGCAAGTGGCAAAACCACAAAACTTTAGTGTGACTTTGCCAATTTGAAATGGAGAAATTGATCAAGATGCTCTCATATCCAAAGCGTTTAACAATAATTATAATTCTTAATTGTCAATATGTCCCCTAAACACGTACCACGCACTGTGTGCATGTGATGCTCAATTCGTGGTGCGTGTTGTTGAGCATTTATCCGAAACATTTTTTTAACGCGCAATATACGCGACATAATACAAGCAACACGTATTGTGCGTGTTGCTCTTTTAAAATAGTGCTTAGGTTTGTTTTTGAACTCAAAGTGTTACCGAGTTTACTTGGGCTTCAGGGTCGAGCCCATTGTTCAAGAAATGATTAAATTAGGCCCGATTTATTGCCAACTGCCTTTGCTTAATAACACAACCTTTGCTTAATGACCCACTACAAAATTGGGCCTGACTTATTACCAACGGCCTAATTTGTAAATTCTTATACTTATGTTTTTCAAAAATAGGGTTGACTTTGATATGAAACTTAAAAACACGAACTTAATCCGTCGCATTACATGTACACATACTTGAATAATTATTCATTATTCATAGAAGTAATCTAAATACAAGCACACTTTGTAGGAATTCTGTTTTCGTTAGCAGCCTCTTGACTTTTTCTCATTTTGACTTCATTTAAAACTTTAGAAGCCCACTTTGAAAAATAGGTTGCATTGTATCCAATTTTACCAAGCTTATATATAGACATACAACGAGGATCGGTTTCAGGGTAGGGACAATGCTCGCCTTTCAAATCGTGCCATGTGCCTTGATGAATAATCCCAGACCAACTAGCCATCCATCGGAAAACATGTTGGCCGCAGTGGCGGAACATAGAGTAACCCAAAGGGGGTATCCCCCCTGGATTTAACTGGAAAAAAAATTTTACACTAAAAATTTTTTTTTTTTACCAAAAAATAAGTTTTTTTTAGTGTTCTCCCCTGCTGACAATGAAAAATTTATTAAATTTTTTGACTCGCCCCCTCTGTAGTCGGGTTCAAGTTCCGCCGCTGGTTGGCCGACACCGGCTAGCTTGAGCCAACCTTTAGGAAAAGGTTAGTCATTTGTGCACCATGTGGTGAAACCAATATGTCTGTTGAACCCATTAACTTCACCTGCACTTCTCATTGACAATCACATGTTAAATAACAAAAATCAAGAATAAACGTTAAAAATGGATAAAGTTTTTCATGTTTAGGTACTTAGGAAGGGCAAATATATTTAGTATGACGTACACAACTTAATTGAATTATCCCGTGAACCACTCAAAATGTTTTGTTAGTAAGATGTGAATAAAATCAAGGATCCTTAAGTGAGTATTTTTTTTATTTTTTTATTTATTTTGGTTTAGTGTATTCCTCTTGCTAAAGAGAATCGCAACACATTTAGTCATTTACCGTTAAGACATGAGAAATTGAATTTTCTAATAAATAAAAACATCTGAAAATCATCAACACTTCAATGGCTAGTAACTTTTGGATTATTAGATCACCCGGAACCGTGACTTTGATGTCGAGTCACATTTTTCACTTTTTGAAGAAAAGGTGATTTTTCGGTTGTGACGTGACAATGTCAAATTTTGAAGATGAATAATTGTAAATGTTAATTTTGAGAGTTAAATATTAGTGAAAAGGTTTTGGATGACGTAAAATATGATTGAAATTTTGGTAGAATATATATATATATATATATATATATATATATATATATATATATATATATATATATATATATATATATATATATATATATATTGTGTGTGTGTGTGTGTGTGTGTGTGTTTGTTAAATTCAGGTTGGTTGAAAAAAATCAAACGCCCCAAATATTTTTGTCAGAAATCTAACTGGTGCTCTTACGGAGTCAATCCTGATGCCCTATTAGTGGCGTTAATAGGCGTTAATTTGCGAATTGTCGTTAAATTTTAGATTCAACGCTCTGTTGTGAGTCGTCTAAGAAATTGAGTGGCGAAGTTGGGGGATGTGCCACCAAAGCTCGGAATACGAAAAATGAACAAAGTGGAACAAGTGTACAAGCACTACCTGTTCACAAACGGTGATATTACTTGAATACGCCACAATTAATCGGCATCTCTCAACCTTCTTACACGCCCTCTCAAAGATCTCGACCACCGCTGTCTCATTCCTAAATGATCTAGCCCCTGTCCTCATCAACAACGTCATCTTGATCTCATTATCAATTCTGTCCACCTTAACGCCACACATCAACCTTGCCTTTCATCGAATTAGATCATAAACTTTCATCCTTCTTTCCCTTGACATCCCCCTGTCGAAATGCTTCATCACAGCAGCCTCCTCGTAACACATTGGCGACCGATCATTGTCAGTCTCATTGAACTTCTCGATATTCAATGGCCCACCAAATGTTGTCTCCATAAGCCTATTTAACCATGGGCTAATACTTGTCCTGACCTTCATAATGTATACATAATATACAAATTAATGTCTTATATCTTTTTCTTAGATTGGGATGCGTTATATTGACAGTTACTAAAATGTACAACTGTCTAAATCATCTTAATGACAACCTTTAGAGTTGTCGTTAACAAAATTCTAAAAGAGATGGTGAACAATGTTAGTAATGTAGTAATTGGTAAAACACGTGAAACAATTTATTTTAATGATTATAACATTGTTATTTTAAAGAATTTTCAGTTCTGTTAAATTGTCATATATACCTTACCCGTTGGTACAAAATCCAGTGAGTGGGTAACGCACACCCGCTTTTTAAATGCCACGCCACGAACGGGCCTAACGCGCCCAACCCATGCCATATGTTCTTGTAATCGTAGTGATTGTACGACACAAAAATTCGCCCATTAACCATGGTAGCATTTTTGGGTAGGAATTCAGGGTACGCAAGTGCATAGTAATTCCATGATCCGTCATGAAGATCATGACCTTTAATGCAAAGAATTCGACCGTTGGATGACTTTGAAGGGAATTGTTGGTATTGTACTTCACCTTCTTCGCGTACGTCATATAAAGAACTCATGAACCACATATGACCCACAAGTGGTGCGTTGGCGAATCTAAGGTCTTTTAATGGTAGAAATGTAACCAATTCTCTAAGCTTATCGGCCATAACGGTTAGTTTGTTGGAACAAGAATAATTTGTTAATTCGTAATTGGTTGCTATGTTTTGTTGGGAGTTTAAGAGTGTAACATCCCGCCTTTTTCCGTTAAATTTATTTTAACACGTTTTGTTTTTAGATAATATCTTTCGTTATCTAAATTAGTATCCCCCGTTAATAAGTGTTTCCAATATTTTTGTTATTTAATTATAACATCTCTTGTTTACTCTAGCGTTTTTAAAATAATTCGTTTGGTTAATTCACGCACCCGCTTTCAAACTCGAGGGACTAAAGTTGCCAAGTGGGTAAACTAGTTGACTAGGTCAACTAGTCAACCCACCACCACCACTCATTCATTCACTCATCTCTTCTCTCTTCCTCATACTTCCATTTTTACTCCCAACTCACATAATCAAAGATTTATCATCTAATTCGGATCTAGGAAGCTCACAACAAATCCGATTACATATTTGGAATCCTCTCTTCATCCTCTACAACTTGATACTAATTT
This sequence comes from Rutidosis leptorrhynchoides, assembly GCF_046630445.1. NCBI lineage: Eukaryota > Viridiplantae > Streptophyta > Magnoliopsida > Asterales > Asteraceae > Rutidosis > Rutidosis leptorrhynchoides. Next base: position 559,799,581 of record NC_092336.1, on the reverse strand, counting down.
CATCTCGTTTGGTTAACTTTTCTAAAACTCTAGATTTCTCTAATTCGTCTTATAGACTTGAAATGGTGTTAGTTAGTGTCTATGGCTCGAGTCTAACATGAATATGTGATTTATTTGCTCGATCTTATTATTTGACATAACTAGCATGAACACTTGAAATGGGTTAGTTAACTCTTTGATTTTGGTTGATTAAATGTTGTTAGATGTTAAACCTTATGTGTTAAAAGTGTTACTAGCATCATTAGCTTCGTTGGTATGTTGAATGACATGAAAACCTTACATTAACATTATTATCGATTTTGTGATTCTTGGTTAGGGTTTGATAGATTTTAAAACGAACTTTTGATACATTATATGCTTTGGAATGTTGTTGGAAAGTGTTTAGTTGTACTGTATGCGTAATTAACTACGAAACGGTATATTATATGTGTGTAGTAAGTTCCCGAATCATGAAATGCAATTTACGAACTTGAAACTTGAATGATGAACTTTTAACGATCGTTCGACGAGGATTTGGTCATTTAAAATGATGTGATTGTTTGATGATATGTATTTAGTTGTATTCCTCGTTAAAATACCTTTCCAACGATGTATGATATGCATTTTAAGTGTTTGCGGTTCATAATTTGTGTTTGAATGAGTTTTGGTTCGTGCACTTGTGAATTTTCTGCAACTTCAGCTGCCCAAGTGTTTGGACGCCGTCCAAAACCTTGGACGCCGTCCAGTCCTTCACTACTGGACGCCGTCCAGCCATTTTGGACACCGTCCAAATGAACTACAGATTTCTGCTCAACTTGGTCATTCCACGTTTAATTCCAACTATGCTACGCAACTCCGATTAACATGAAACTTGGCCAACATGTTTATATATGATTACTAATTGAAGAAAAATTGTCGGATACCCGACCCGACCCGACCCCGTTGAATTTGAATTTGACCTTGACCAAGTTTGGCGTTTAGTCAAACTTGACCAAACACTTATGCAATCGTTTTAACGTGCTTTTATACTTATATCTTGCATGAAACTTGACAACGTGATTCACATGCTATATACAATCGAGTCGTAATGAGCCATAGGACTAATTGAACACATTTCGACCGACCTTGTGTCTTACCCGGTATTGATACAACTTATTTGTTTAGGTCAAGGCTAAGCAACTTTCATTCGTACAATGTTTACTTACAAGTACTTTGGCATGCAACTACGGTGAGATCATAGTCCCATCTTTGCAACAATTTTTATACTTTAAATCATGGGATGAGAAACATATACGGTTTATACTTTTATACTTTGAACACAAGTACGAAAACAAACATTCCACAGTGAGTTAGAACAAAAAGCCTCAATTTAATTATCATTAGTTACACTTGTAGGGTGTAAACGTGAACTTATGTTGTGTGGATCCATGCGGGCTTGATGCGCCCTCATTCGGACGGTTCGCTACCGTTAGCGGATGAAATATATTTTCGGGTATAGTGTATGTTCTAACACTACGTAACAGGGTACTAAACAGTTAAGTCTTGATAATTGGGTGCTCGCGAACGTACTTTTGGAATGCAAACGATTTGGATAATCAACTTTATGGAAATACTAAATCTTGTGGTTCAAAAACAACATTTACAAACACACCTATGATTTCACCAGCGTTTTTCGTTGACAGTTTTCTATATGTTTCTCAGGTTCATACTTGGCTACTTGATACTTGCTTCCGCATACTTTGATTACTTGCTTGGGGTCAAGCATACATGCATACACTAGTGATAGCACCTTTGGATTCAAGCATATTGTTTACATACTTACGCTATTTATAGCAACCGTGATTTTCAACTTATTATGTCGCGAGTTATTTCATTTATACTTTACAACTTTTCTAAACTTATACATGTTGTCGAACCGTTTGGTTTACCTAAAAATTTGCAAGTCATGCACGTTTCAAATGAATGCGAGTGGTTATGATAGTATTTGGGTAATAGTCGATCGTCTCACCAAATCAGCCCACTTTCTGCCAATAAGAGAAGATGACAAAATGGAGAAGTTGGCGCGATTATACTTGAAAGAAGTTGTCTCCAGACATGGAATACCAATCTCTATTATCTCTGATAGGGATGGCAGATTTGTTTCAAGGTTTTGGCAGACATTACAGCAAGCATTGGGAACTCGTCTAGACATGAGTCCTGCCTATCATCCATAAACTGATGGGCAAAGTGAAAGGATGACACAAACCCTTGAAGACATTCTACGAGCATGTGTTATTGATTTTGGAAACAGTTGGGATCGACATCTACCGTTAGCAGAATTTTCCTACAACAACAATTACCATTCGAGTATTGAGATGGCGCCGTTTGAGGCACTTTATGGTAGAAAGTGCAGGTCTCCGATTTGTTGGAGTGAAGTCGGAGATAGACAAATTACGGGTCTGGAGATAATCCAAGAAACTACCGAGAAAATCATTCAAATTCAACAACGGTTGAAAACCGCCCAAAGTCGACAAAAGAGCTACGCGGACATTAAGAGAAAAGATATAAAATTTGAAATTGGAGAGATGGTCATGCTTAAAGTTTCACCTTGGAAAGGCGTTGTTCGATTTGGTAAACGGGGGAAACTGAATCCAAGGTACATTGGGCCATTCAAGATTATAGATCGTGTCGGACCAGTAGCTTACCGACTTAACTTACCTCAACAACTCGCCGAGGTACATAATACTTTTCATGTCTCGAATCTGAAGAAATGTTTTGCTAAAGAAGATCTCACTATTCCATTAGACGAAATCCAAATCAATGAAAAACTTCAATTCATCGAAGAACCCGTTGAAATAATGGATCGTGAGGTTAAAAGACTTAAGCAAAATAAAATACCAATCGTTAAGGTTCGATGGAATGCTCGTAAAGGACTCGAGTTCACCTGGGAGTGTGAAGATCAGATGATGAAGAAATACCCGCACCTATTTTCAGAAGATACGTCAACACCTTCAACTGCTTAAAATTTCTGGACGAAATTTATTTAACGGGTAGGTACTGTAGTGACCCGAACTTTTCCATGATTATATATAAAATGGAAACTATATTGCATGATTAAATGTTTCCAAGATGTTAAGCAATCAAACTTGTTAAGACTTGATTAATTGAAATAGGTTTCATGTAGACAATTGACCACACAAGTTGACCGGCGATTCACGAACGTTAAAACTTGTAAAAACTATATGATAATATATATATGGATATATATATATATATATATATATATATATATATATATATATATATATATATATATATATATATATATATATATATATATATATAGTTAATATGATATTATGATATGTAAGTATCTCACTAGGTATATTAACAATGGGTTATATACATAAAAATGAGACTACTAATTTAAGAAACTCGAAACGATATATATAACGATTATCGTTATAACAACGTCTTACTAAATACATATGTATCATATTAAGATATTGTTACACTACATTTAACATGATAAAATGATAATTATATATATATCATTAAGTATGTTAACAATGAACTACATATGTAAAACAAGACTACTAACTTAAGAATTTCGAAACGAGACATATATGTAACGATTATCGTTGTAACAACATTTTAATGTATATATATCATATTAAGATATATTCATACATCATAATATCATGATAATATAATAATTTAACATCTCATTAGATATAATAAACAATGAGTTAATAACATTAAATGAGATCGTTAACTTAAAGGTTTCAAAACAACACTTACATGTAATGACTAACGATGACTTAACGACTCAGTTAAAATGTATATATATGTATTGTATTAATATGTATTGATACACTTTTGAAATCCTTAAGGACACATATCAAAGTACTTCTACTTAACAAAAATACTTACAATTACATCCTCATTCATTTTCATCAACAATGCTACTCGTATACACCCGTATTCGTACTCGTACAATACCCAACTTCTAAATGTATTTACTATTGGTATATACACTCCAATGATCAGCTCTTAGCAGCCCTTGTGAGTCACCAAGACATGTGGGAACCATCATTTAACATCTATCATGAAATATCTCACAAAATAACAAACTAATTGAGCCTATATGGAGACTAGATAATCACGTGAATGAGGGAGCCCACAAACACATTCACTTTGCAATTTTATTGAATCAAATTACTCTCTCTCAAGTGTTCTTCCATTGTTCTAAGTGTTCTTCATCATCTTCATCAAAATCTAGCTCAATCTAGATCATAAATCCTAACCTAGATTAACATACAAAACAACAACTCAAGAACACATCAAGAACACTTTCAAGTTTACTAGCTTACTTCCAATCTTGCAAATCCATTTCAAGTGATCATCCAATCTCAAGAAATCTTTTTTACTTACAGTAAGATATCTTTCTAATTCAAGGTAATACTCATATTCAAACTTTGATTCAATTTCTATAACTATAACAATCTTATTTCGAGTGAAAATCTTACTTGAACTTGTTTTCGTGTCATGATTCTACTTCAAGAACTTTCAAGCCATCCAAGAATCCTTTGAAGCTAGATCAATTTTTGTCATTTTTAGTAGGTTTACCTACTAAACTTAAGGTAGTAATGATGTTCATAACATCATTCGATTCATATATATATATATAACTATCTTATTCGAAGATTTAAACATGTAATCACTAGAACATGGTTTAGTTAATTCTAAACTTGTTCGCAAACAAAGTTAATCCTTCTAAATTAAATTTTAAAATCAACTAAACACATGTTCTATATCTATATGATATGCTAACTTAATGATTTAAAACCTGGAAACACAAAGAACACCGTAAAACCGGACATACGCCGTCGTAGTAAAACCGGGGGCTGTTTTGGGTTAGTTAATTAAAAACTATGATAAACTTTGATTTAAAAGGTGTTCTTCTCGGAAAATTATTTTTCTTATGAACATGAAACTATATCCGAAAATCATGGTTAAACTCAAAGTGGAAGTATGTTTTTCAAAATGGTCATCAAGACGTCGTTCTTTCGACTGAAATGACTACCTCTTACAAAAATGACTTGTAACTTATGTTTCTAAATATAAACTTATACTTTTTATGTTTAGTTTCATAAATTTCAGTTCAATATGAAACCATAGCGATTTGATTCACTCAAAACGGATTTAAAACGAAGAAGTTATGGGTAAAACAAAATTGGATGTTTTTACTTGTTGTAGCTACGCGAAATTTGTAACAAATCTATACTAATCATAACTTAACTAACTTATATTGTATTATACATGTATTCTAACATATATTATGTAATCTTGGGATATCATAGACACGTATACAATGTTTTGACATATCATATCGACGCCATCTATATATATTATTTGGAACAACCCTAGACACTCTATATGCAGTAATACTTGAGTTAGCTATACAGGGTTGAGGTTGATTCTAAATAATATATATACTTTGAGTTGTGATCTAGCCTGAGACTTGTATACACTGGGTTGTGGATTGATTCGAGATAATATATATTAATTTATTTCTGTACTACTAATTGTGGACTACAACGTTGGACTATAAATTTAACAAACTTAAATCGTTAAAACATAATAAAATATGGTATGAATATATTTCGGTCATACTTTGATATATATGTATATATCTATTATAGGTTCGTGAATCGATCAGTGGCCAAGTCTTACTTCCGGCAAAGTAAAAACCTGTGAAAGTGAGTTATAGTCATATTTTTACTATCTAATATTTTTGGGATAAGAATACATGCAGTTTTGAAAATGATTTACAAAATAAACACAAGTATTTGAAACTACATTCTATGTTGAATTGTTATACTGGATATCACCCTTGTTGAACTTGGTAGCCTAAAAATTGGTGTTTATTATAATTGCCACCAATTGACGCGAATCCTAAAGATAGATCTATGGGTTTTGACACGCCCCAGTCAGAGAATATGAACTGCTTTAGTACTTCGATGTTTATATATGGGGATATTCTAGATGCATTTTGTTAATGTCAGTTACCAGGTGTTCAACCATATGAATGATTTTTATGCAGATTGCATGTTATTGAAAGATGAAATCTTGTGGTCTATTATTACGATTTGATAAATATATAGGTTAAACCTATAACTCACCAACAATTTTTGTTGACGTTTAAAGCATGTTTATTCTCAGGTGATTATTAAGAGCTTCCGCTGTTGCATACTAATTTAAGGACAAGCTTTAACCATGCTTGTATAATATTGTTTAAAAATTGCATTCGAAGACTTATATTGTTGTGTAATATTATTGTAAACCATTATATAATGGTCATGAGAAAACGCTATATTTTTTAATATCATCATCTGATAATCTTCGTAATATTTTAATTCTTTATCGATATAAAATAAAGGTTATGGTTTGTTTTAAAAATCGAATGCAGCCTTTGAAAAACGTCTCATATAGAGGTAAAAACCTCGCAACGAAATCAATTAATATGAAACGTTTATAATCAATATGAACGGGACATTTCAGTTGGTATCAGAGCGTTGGTCTTAGAGAACAAGAAAATTTACATTAGTGTGTCTTATCGAGTTTGTTAGGATGCATTAGTGAGTCTGGACTTCGACTGTGTTTTCTTAAAAACGATTGCTTAACACTTTTGTTGGAAACTATATATTGTTAACATGTAAATATTATGTGATATACTAATCTCTTAACATGTTTGATATTGTGTGATAGATGTCTACCTCTAGTACAAATTCCATCGACTCACCTAATAATAATGAAGAGTCGAATATATTTTGGGAAGATTCACAAGTTCCCGAAGAGGAACCGGAAGAAGAGGAACCGGAAGAAGAGGAACCGAAAGAAGAGGAACCGGAAGAAGAAGAAGTTCCGGGGGAGGAAATAATAAAAACTACAGAAAAACGGTTAAATAAAAGAAAATCTTCAACCAATGGTCCAAAATTAAAAATGGTTTGTGGTGTCTCCGATGAGGAGGAAAAATATTGGGAAAATTACCAATTTTCTGATGAATCGAATCCCGTCGAGGATCCCGATGATGTTATAGAAATTACCCCGACCCAAATTAAGAAAGCAAAAGAAAATAATAAAGGAAAAGGCATCAAAATTGAAAAATCTGATTTTCCAATCCCGGTGAACTTTATATGTATCGTAAACATCCGTACTTTTTAAATTTTAACAATAACCCGGGAACCTCTAAGCCACCAGGTTTTTCTAAACCATTTGTGAAAACGACGGCTCGTATTAGAGGAACACCATATATCCCTAGAAAATTAGGAAAACGAACCAAGTCCGAAGAAGAAGAAACCAGTGATTCAGATTAGAGGGTTGCAATCATGTTGTGTAATATATGTATTATAGTATACTTGTACTTTTATATTTTATGTAAAAATTGCTTGTATTGTTTGTTAATTATCTTTTACGAATCTAATCCTTGTCTATTTTACAGTATAAAAACACAAAATGGACGTTAAGGATAGACGACCGAATATTTTAGAAGACCTACCAGGGGATATGATTGATGAAATATTGTCTAGAGTCGGTCAGAATTCATCGGCACAACTATTTATGGTGAAATTAGTTTGTCAAACATTTGAAAGACGTTCCAGGAATGCCTTAGTTAATAAAAGGCTTTCCTTCGATAGATGGGGTATATCACATTGGGGAGACCTTAAGTTACGCCGTGTTTTCTTTAAAGCATTGAATGCGGGGAACCCAAATGAAATTTTTCGCTACGGGTTGAGAGCCTATTTTGACTCCACCTATCCCAATATAGGACTTCGTTCTTTAGGAAGAGCTTCAAACATGCAACATAAAGAAGCATGTTATGTCTATGGGTTAGTAATGTTCGCTTCTCACCAAATTGAGAAAAAGAACATCGGGTTGCAAATTTTAAATAAAACATTCCCACAAGTGACGGATTCAGTAGTTGGGGTAAGAAATAAGGTTTTTAGATTATTACGGGGCTGTTGGGCATTACGTAACCCCCGTCCTTTTGAAAACATTACTACATGCTGTCTTGTCAACGGCCACAACGGTTATGTTCCACAAGACCAAGGATGGGAGGTAGTATTAATAAAACCAGAATGCATGACTTGTTTCTGGACCTATGAATTACGTGTCTTTATTGCTTTTGCTGAACGACTTGCGTATTAACTAGAACTGTCTTCACAACTACCTTGTATCAAAGTTATTGTGTGATATATTTCATGCTATATGTAAAATAGCGGTATTGTAAGTTTGAAAAATTGTATAAAAGTTTGAACGCGAAATATTGTGATCAGTTTTTCATATAGAATTGTAGTAGTTGAATTGTATATTAGCTACTAAGTATGAACTTAACGGGTAGGTAGTACCCGAATTAAAACTTATAAAACGCTAATATGAAGAAAAAGCTTTTATAAATAAGTTCATATTATGTTACGAAATACTATTGACTACTCTTAAATTCTATATGATTAACTTAATGCTTTTGGCTATTTTTGAAGAAAATGGCACCAACTACTCGACACACCATGAATATGAGCGAAGAAGAATTTCGTACCTTTCTTGCTGCGAATATAGCCGCAGTACAGGCCGCAATGCAAAATAACAACAATAACTCCGGATCTAGCAGTGGAACTAATTCCACAAGAAATCGTGTAGGATGCTCCTACAAAGAATTCACTGGCTGCAAACCTTTGGAATTTGATGGAACCGAAGGACCAATCGGGTTAAAACGGTGGACCGAGAAGGTTGAATCGGTGTTTGCCATAAGTAAGTGTACTGAAGAAGACAAAGTAAAGTACGCTACGCATACCTTCACAGGTACTGCATTAACATGGTGGAATACCTATCTAGAGCAAGTGGGACAAGATGCTGCTTACGCACTACCGTAGTCAGCATTCAAACACCTGATGACTGAGCAGTACCATCCCAGAAACGAGGTCAATAAACTCAAAGTAGAGCTTAAGGGATTACGAACACAAGGATTCGACATTACCACCTACGAACGACGATTCACAGAGTTGTGCCTATTGTGTCCAAGAGCGTTCGAAGATGAAGAAGAGAAGATCGACGCGTTTGTGAAAGGGTTACCAGAAAGGATTCAAGAAGATGTGAGTTCACACGAGCCCGCCTCTATACAAAAGGCAAGTCGAATGGCTCACAAACTCATAAACCAGATTGAGGAAAGAATTAAAGAGCAGGCGGCCGAAGAGGCCAATATGAAACAAGTCAAGAGAAAGTGGAAAGAAAACAGTGACAAGGGTCACCAATACAACAACAATCACAATCACAATCACAATAACAACCATAACAACCGAAACACCCATCGCAACAATAACCGTAACCCCAACAATAACTACAACAAACGTCCCAACAACAACAACTACAACAACCGTTTCAACAACAATAATAATCGCAATAACAACCAAATCAATAACAACAATGGCAACAACAATCAGAACAATAAATGTCTAAGGTGTGGAGGGTATCATTCAGATAAGTTTTGTGTAGTAGTGTGTACCAAGTATAACAGAACCGGACATAGTGTAACGAAGTGTGATGCCTATGGACTAAAGGCATATAAAAATAACAGAACAAATAATTCCATTATTTGTTACGGATGCGGAAAGCCAGGCCATTTCAGTAAAGCATGCCCTAATCAAGGGAATAATAATGGGCAAGGCCGTGGACGAGTCTTCAACATTAATTCGGCAGAAGCGCAGGAAGACCCGGAGCTTGTTACGGGTACGTTTCTTATTGACGATAAATCTGCTTATGTTTTATTTGATTCTGGTGCGGATAGAAGCTATATGAGTAGAGATTTTTGTGCCAAATTAAATTGTCCATTAATGCCTTTGGATAATAAATTTTTACTCGAATTAGCAAACGGTAAACTAATTACAGCAGATAAAGTATGTTGGGATAGAGAAATTAAACTGGTTGACGAAACATTTAAGATTGACTTAATACTAGTCGAGTTAGGGAGTTTTGACGTAATAATTGGCATGGACTGGTTGAAAAAGGTGAGAGCAGAGGTCGTTTGTTACAAAAATGCGATTCGCATTATGCGCGAAAAAGAAAAACCTTTAATGGTGTACGGAGAAAAGAACAACGCGAAGTTAAATCTTATTAGTAGTTTGAAGGCACAAAAACTAATAAGAAAAGGTTGCTATGTTATTCTAGCACACATCGAAGAAGTCAAACCTGAAGAAAAGAACATCAGTGATGTTCCCATCGCAAAAGAATTTCCCGACGTATTTCCGAAAGAATTACCGGGACTACCCCCACATCGATCCGTTGAATTTCAAATAGATTTTGTACCGGGAGCTGCACCAATAGCTCGTGCTCCTTACAGACTCACACCCAGCGAAATGAAGGAATTACAAAGTCAACTACAAGAACTGTTAGAACGTGGTTTCATTCGACCAATCACATCACCATGGGGAGCTCATGTTTTATTTGTCAAAAAGAAGGATGGTACATTCAGGTTGTGTATCGACTACCGAGAGTTGAACAAACTTACCATCAAGAACTGTTATCCACTACCGAGAATCGATGACTTATTCGATCAACTACAAGGCTCGTCGGTTTATTCGAAGATCGATTTACGTTCCGGGTATCATCAAATGCGAGTGAAGGAGGATGATATTCCAAAAACTACTTTCAGAACGCTTTACGGTCATTACGAGTTTATGGTTATGCCGTTTGGATTGACTAACACACCAGCTGTGTTCATGGACCTCATGAATCGAGTGTGTGGGCCATATCTTGACAAGTTTGTCATTGTTTTCATCGATGACATACTCATTTACTCAAAGAATGATCAAGAGCACGAAGAACATTTGAGAAAAGTGATAGAATTATTGAGTAAGGAACAACTGTACGCAAAATTTTCAAAGTGTGCATTTTGGTTGGAAGAAGTTCAATTCCTCGGTCACATAGCGAACAAAGAAGGTATTCAGGTAGATCCGGCAAAGATTGAAACCGTTGAAAAGTGGGAAACCCCGAAAACTCCGAAGTATATACGCCAATTTTTAGGACTGGCTGGTTACTACAGAAGGTTCATCCAAGATTTTTTCCAAAATAGCAAAACCCTTGACTGCATTAACGCATAAAGAGAAGAAATTTGAATGGAAGGATGAGTAGGAGAAAGCGTTTCAATTGTTGAAGAAAAAGTTAACTACGGCACCTATATTATCATTGCCTGAAGGGAATGATGATTTTGTGATATATTGTGATGCCTCAAAGCAAGGCCTTGGTTGTGTATTAATGCAACGAACGAATGTAATTGCTTATACGTCTAGGCAATTGAAGATTGACGAGCAAAATTATACGACACATAATTTGGAATTAGGCGCGGTTGTTTTTGCATTAAAGACTTGGAGGCACTACTTATATGGGGTCAAAAGTATCATATATACCGACCATAAAAGTCTCCAACATATATTTGATCAGAAACAACTGAACATGAGGCAACGTAAGTGGATTGAATTACTGAATGATTACGACTTTGAGATTCGTTACCACCCGGGGAAGGCGAATGTGGTATCCGACGCTTTGAGTAGAAAGGACAGAGAACCTATACAGGTAAAAGCTATGAATATAATTATTCGTACTAACCTTACTACTCAAATAAAGGAGGCGCAACAGGGAGTTTTAAAAGAAGGAAATTTGAAGAATGAAATACCCAAAGGATCGGAGAAACATCTTAATATTCGGAAAGACGGAACTCGATATAGGGCTGAAAGAATTTGGGTAACAAAGTTTGGAGATGTGAGAGAAATGATACTTAAGGAAGCCCATAAAACCAGATATTCAATACATCCCAGAGCAGGAAAGATGTACAAAGATCTCAAGAAACACTTTTGGTGGCCGGGTATGAAAGTCGATATTGTTAGATATGTGGGAGAATGTTTGATGTGTTCTAAGGTCAAAGCTGAACATCAGAAACCATCAGGTCTACTTCAACAACCCAAAATACCAGAATGGAAATGGGAAAACATTACCATGGATTTTATTACTAAATTTCAAAAGACTGCAAGTGGTTATGATACTATTTGGGTAATAGTCGATCGCCTCAGCAAATCAGCCCACTTTCTGCCAATGAGAGAAGATGACAAAATGGAGAAGTTGGCGCGATTATACTTGAAGGAAGTTGTCTCCAGACATGGAATACCAATCTCTATTATCTCTGATAGGGATGGCAGATTTGTTTCAAGGTTTTGGCAGACATTACAGCAAGCATTGGGAACTCGTCTAGACATGAGTACTGCCTATCATCCACAAACTGATGGGCAAAGTGAAAGGACGATACAAATCCTTGAAGACATGCTACGAGCACGTGTTATTGATTTCAAAAACAGTTGGGATCGACATATACCATTAGCAGAATTTTCCTACAACAACAATTACCATTCGAGTATTGAGATGGCGCCGTTTGAGGCACTTTATGGTAGAAAGTGCAGGTCTTCGATTTGTTGGAGTGAAGTCGGAGATAGAAAAATTACGGGTCCGGAGATAATCCAAGAAACTATCGAAAAAATCATTCAAATTTAACAACGGTTGAAAACCGCCCAAAGTCGACAAAAGAGCTACGCAGACATTAAGAGAAAAGATATATAATTTGAAATTGGAGAGATGGTCATGCTTAAAGTTTAACCTTGGAAAGGCGTTGTTCGATTTGGTAAACGGGGGAAACTGAATCCAAGGTACATTGGACCATTCAAGATTATAGATCGTGTCGGACCAGTAGCTTACCGACTTGACTTACCTCAACAACTCGCCGGGGTACATAATACTTTTCATGTCTCGAATCTGAAGAAATGTTTTGCTAAAGAAGATCTCACTATTCCGTTAGACGAAATCCAAATCAATGAAAAACTTCAATTCATCGAAGAACCCGTCGAAATAATGGATCGTGAGGTTAAAAGACTTAAGCAAATTAAAATACCAATCATTAAGGTTCGATGGAATGCTCGTAGAGGACTCGAGTTCACCTGGGAGCATGAAGATCAGATCACCTATCTCCAGAAGATACGTCAACACCTTCAACTGCTTAAAATTTTGGGACGAAATTTATTTAACGGGTAGGTACTGTAGTGACCTGAACTTTTCCATGATTATATATAAAATGAAAACTATATTGCATGATTAAATGTTTACAAGATGTTAAGTAATCAAACTTGTTAAGACTTGATTAATTGAAATAGGTTTCATGTAGACAATTGACCACACAAGTTGACCGGTGATTCACGAACGTTAAAACTTGTAAAAACTATATGATGATATATATATATATATATATATATATATATATATATATATATATATATATATATATATATATATATATATATATATATATATATATATATATATATATATATATATATATATAGTTAATATGATATTATGATATGTAAGTATCTCACTAGGTATATTAACAATGGGTTATATACATAAAAATGAGACTACTAATTTAAGAAACTCGAAACGATATATATAACGATTATCGTTATAACAACGTCTTACTAAATACATATGTATCATATTAAGATATTGTTACACTACATTTAACATGATAAAATGATAATTATATATATCATTAAGTATGTTAACAATGAACTACATATGTAAAACAAGACTACTAACTTAAGAATTTCGAAACGAGACATATATGTAACGATTATCGTTGTAACGACATTTTAATGTATATATATCATATTAAGATATATTCATACATCATAATATCATGATAATATAATAATTTAACATCTCATTAGATATAATAAACAATGAGTTAACAACATTAAATGAGATCGTTAACTTAAAGGTTTCAAAACAATACTTACATGTAACGACTAACGATGACTTAACGACTCAGTTAAAATGTATATATATGTATTGTATTAATATGTATTTATACACTTTTGTAAGCCTTAAGGACACATATCAAAGTACTTCTACTTAAAAAAAATGCTTACAATTACATCCTCATTCATTTTCATCAACAATTCTACTCGTATACACCCGTATTAGTACTCGTACAATACCCAGCTTCTAAATGTATTTACTATTGGTATATACACTCCAATGATCAGCTCTTAGCAGCCCTTGTGAGTCACCAAGACATGTGGAAACCATCATTTGACATCTAGCATGAAATATCTCACAAAATAACAAACTAATGGAGCCTATATGGAGACTAGATAATCACGTGAATGAGGGAGCTCACAAACACATTCACTTTGAAATTTTCTTGAATCAAATTACTCTCTATCAAGTGTTCTTCCATTGTTCTAAGTGTTCTTCATCATCTTCATCAAAATCTAGCTCAATCTAGCTCATAAATCCTAACCTAGATCAACATACAAAACAACAACTCAAGAACACATCAAGAACACTTTCAAGTTTACTAGCTTACTTCCAATCTTGCAAATCCATTTCAAGTGATCATCCAATCTCAAGAAATCTTTCTTATTTACAGTAATATATCTTTCTAATTCAAGGTAATACTCAAATTCAAACTTTGATTCAATTTCTATAACTATAACAATCTTATGTCGAGTGAAAATCTTACTTGAACTTATTTTCGTGTCATGATTCTACTTCAAGAACTTTCAAGCCATCCAAGAATCCTTTGAAGCTAGATCATTTTTTTTTCATTTTTAGTAGGTTTACCTACTAAACTTAAGGTAGTAATGATGTTCATAACATCATTCGATTCATATATATATATATATAACTATCTTATTCGAAGATTTGAACATGTAATCAGTAGAACATAGTTTATTTAATTCTAAACTTGTTCGCAAACAAAGTTAATCCTTCTAACTTAACTTTTAAAATCAACTAAACACATGTTATATATCTATATTATATGCTAACTTAATGATTTAAAACCTGGAAACACGAAGAACACCGTAAAACCGGACATACGCCGTCGTAGTAAAACCGGGGGCTGTTTTGGGTTAGTTAATTAAAAACTATGATAAACTTTGATTTAAAAGTTGTTCTTCTGGGAAAATGATTTTTCTTATGAACATGAAACTATATCCGAAAATCATGGTTAAACTCAAAGTGAAAGTATGTTTTTCAAAATGGTCATCAAGACGTCATTCTTTCGACTGAAATGACTACCTCTTACAAAAACGACTTGTAACTTATATTTCTGACCATAAACTTATAATTTTTCTGTTTAGTTTCATAAATTTCAGTTCAGTATGAAACCATAGCGATTTGATTCACTCAAAACGGATTTAAAACGAAGAAGTTATGGTTAAACAAAATTGGATGTTTTTACTTGTTGTAGCTACGTGAAATTTGTAACAAATCTATACTAATCATAACTTAACTAACTTATATTGTATTATACATGTATTCTAACATATATTATGTAATCTTGGGATACCATAGACACGTATACAATGTTTTGACATATCATATCGACGCCATCTATATATATTATTTGGAACAACCATAGACACTCTAGATGCAGTAATGCTTGAGTTAGCTATACAGAGTTGAGGTTGATTCCAAAATAATATATATACTTTGAGTTGTGATCTAGCCTGAGACTTGTATACACTGGGTCGTGGATTGATTCGAGATAATATATATTGATTTATTTCTGTACTACTAATTGTGGACAATTAATTGTGGACTACAACGTTGGACTATAAATTTAACAAACTTAAATCGTTAAAATATAATAAAATATGGTATGAATATATTTCGATCATACTTTGTTATATATGTATATATCTATTATAGGTTCGTGAATCGACCAGTAGCCAAGTCTTACTTCCGGCAAAGTAAAAACCTGCGAAAGTGAGTTATAGTCCCATTTTTACTATCTAATATTTTTGGGATGAGAATACATGCAGTTTTGAAAATGATTTACAAAATAGACACAAGTATTTGAAACTACATTCTATGTTGAATCGTTATACCGGATATCGCCCTTGTTGAACTTGGTAGCCTAAGAATTGGTGTTTATTATAATTGCCACCAATTGACGCGAATCCTAAAGATAGATCTATGAACTTTGACACGCCCCAGTCAGAGAATTTGAACTGCTTTAGTACTTCGATGTTTATATATGGGGATACTCTAGATGCATTTTGTTAATGTCGGTTACCAGGTGTTCAACCATATGAATGATTTTTATGCAGATTGCATGTTATTGAAAGATGAAATCTTGTGGTCTATTATTACGATTTGATAAATATATAGGTTAAACCTATAACTCACCAACAATTTTTGTTGACGTTTAAAGCATGTTTATTCTCAAGTGATTGTTAAGAGCTTCCGCTGTTGCATACTAATTTAAGGACAAGATTTGGAGTCCATGCTTGTATAATATTGTTTAAAAATTGCATTCGAAGACTTATATTGTTGTGTAATATTATTGTAAACTATTATGTAATGGTCATGAGAAAACGCTATATTTTTGATTATCATTATTTGATAATCTTCGTAATATTTTAAACCTTTATCGATAAAATAAAGGTTATGGTTTGTTTTAAAAATCGAATGCAGTATTTAAAAAACGTCTCATATAGAGGTCAAAACCTCGCAACGAAATCAATTAATATGAAACGTTTATAATCAATATGAACGGGACATTTCAGATGATGACGACTTCATTAGTCACACTAGTCCGGGAACTCTGCCTCCCAGATTGTTATTCACCACAGTCCCGGCTTACTATCCACAAGTGCTGTAAAGTTTCCACCACTATGGCAATCATTAACCACTACCGATGTTACACCGGTGTTCTTCACTATCTACCACTTCTTGTTACTACCATCACTACTCTAGGTGAGTATCGTCATCACTACTTATCACTACGGTTGCGTACTACTCGTTATCATAATTCGTTACTCCTTTCGTACCTAAAGACATTAATGGTTGACTTGAACCGCATTGACGTGAACAATCGTTTATACACTTCCCTCGGAAAACGCTTCTTCAGAGTTGCACAAATTCCTTCGATTCGATACGAGTCACATTAGAGACGCCGTTATATTTTGTTCATTTTAAATCTTCACGATTACACGAACTTGATTTTATGGAGTGATGTGGGAATGGAGGTATGAGTTAGCATAATATAACGACACTCGATCAACGTAGTTATATTATGGTAAGTCATACCAAAGTTCTAATGGCTCGTGATGGTGATTGGACTCGATCAACCTAATCACCATCATGTGCCATGTACATGACTTTATTTTTCTTGTTGGACATCCGAAAACTCCGAGAATATTGATAACAACCATACCAAGGACACACCTTCGATTATTGCCGAACCATATTTATGCTTCCGAATGAATGGCAAATTCTTTCAACTTCAAACATATGTTACACGTGTATACTATCTCGTCTTCGCACACTTTTATCGACGAACTACGAAACGCTTGATATGCTCACATCGAGGTGGAAACTTCTCTCGCATTACACTCGTACTTCCGTGTAAGGAAAACCTTTATCTAAATTCTCAATGGAGAGAGAGACTCTTCACGTTATACTAGTATTCGCCACGAGGGTGAATGGTCCTAACAAACGTTTTCAGAAACCGATAAGAAACTTGTCCCAACAAACGTTCTTCAGAAACCGACAAGATGGGAAAAACTTGTACAACTATACATTTTAGGAATTCTATCTCGACACGGTGTGCCTTTGTCATTTGTTTCGGATTGAGATGCTCGTTTCACTTCTAGATTTTGGAGTGCCTTTCAAGAAGCCTTGCGAACACGTTTAAACATGAGTACCGCGTATCATCCACACACCGACGGACCAAGCAAACATACGATTCAAACCTTGGAAAACATATCACGAACTTGTATTGTTGCCTTTAATTGATTTCCTCTTACAACGATAGTTATCATTCGAGTATTAACGCCGCACCTTTTCGAAACTTTAATGTGTTACATCCTATCGGTAACGGTAACTCTTAACCACTGTAAGTATTATTATTATTATTATTTTTTTTAATTAATTAAATAATTAACAATTAATAATAATAATAATAATAATAATAATAATAATAATAATAATAATAATAATAATAATAATAATAATAATAATAATAATAAACGAGGAGCCCATTCAAATAAACTAGTAAAGTGGACCGCGCTTTGCGGCGGTGTGCAAAAGTTTTTTTTGTTTACGATTTCATATAATTACAATGCCATTTCGAAAAATGACTATGAAATTTGTAGTGCAATCGAATTTACATAACTTTTTTACCATTATTTTAAATTGCATACCCAACCGCCGTTTACCACCAGCAAATCGCCAGCCACCTTACAAATCTGAATCATCGCACTCTTTCGACACCGCCACCCTTATCCTTTTTTTTTTTTTTTTTTTTTTTTTTTTTTTTGTCTAAAACTCCAACTATGTATTAGTTTATATTTTTATTTTATTTTGAATTTGGGTCCAACTTATTCTATTCTTTTTTCATCAAGATAGCATCAGTCACTTTAGAAAAATATTACTATCCAATTAGTATAATTATGTGGTTACAACTAATTTAAGGATTTTATTATAAAAATTTCAGATTGTTATTATTAAAAACAAAGCGGTCACAAATTAGGTGGTTCCAAAAAAAAGGAGTGTGACTAGAGGGTGCGCATAATGCGCAATTCACCCGGTACCAGGTCTCGCGCTCGGAGTGCTTGATTACCCGAGGTTTTACCTTCTATGGGGAGCCAATGTGCTCATCATAGGAGAGTTTCCTCGCTTACCCAAAAAAAAAATGCTATATTAACATTGCTACAGTATAACAGTGTTTTTTTGGCGAGGTGGCGAAATATGATTGGTACCCATTTATACTAATTAGTATTTAGTATGTAGTATAATATAATGAGATTTAAAAACCAAGAACTTCAGTACTGGTTAGATCATATCGAGTTAACTTAGTAGGAGAGTCATGCTTCCATTTACCCATATTTATTATCATACTTCGATACAATACCTTTCAACGTCTAAAATTAGATATGTCAAAACTCTGTACTTTCGTTAAAACGTGCAAACTTAAAAAATTATCTCAACATGGAAAAAATTAATAATAACGAAATAATTTCATATACCGAGTTATGATCGATAATAAATTTCACACTAAACATGTATAGTTTTCACATATACTAGGACTGTAAGGAAGCAGTTCTCTACAACTTAGTGACTCTGACGTAAAATGAATTAAAATGTTGTCAGAAGTGGGATTTGAACCCACGCCCTCTTTCGAAGACCAGAACTTGAGTCTGGCGCCTTAGACAACTCGGCCATCCTGACTGGTTTGATAGTTTGATCTCAATAATTCCCTTTCAGTGAGAAGTTCTTCTAATTATGTATCATACACCAGACCTTAAGTGTTACTTTAAATTTGATATACAGGGAACAATAGATGTACTTTACTACTCCGTAAATTGCTTTATTTAAAGAGATCACAAAAACATATATTTATAAGCTAACATAATGTTAGTGAACAAAATACCTATGTTAAAAAACTAAGACAACTCAATTATGATAAATATTATCAATCGTATATATATATTAGTGTTTAATAAAATTTACATTTGTTGTTAACGATTCAGATGATTTTTGAAAAACCATGGTGGCCCAACTGCTTAAGGCTATGGAATTTATCATCATAGTTTGAGAGGCCTCAAATTCGAATCTAGTGGCCATTCCAACCTCCAAATGTGGGCTTTACCTAATTTGGGTTTGTATGACGGTGCACCAATACCCATAGATTAATCAGCCAAAGATCGGAACCATGGTTACCTAACCAAAAAGATCTCCTGAAAAGGGTGGACTTTACATGATTTGGGTCTATGTGGCCGTGGGCTTAAATTCTATAGATTTGTCGGCCAAATGTCAGAACCATCATTAGCAAAAAGGGGGAAAAGAAAATCAGATGGTCTTTGCCTTCATCCTAAATATCAAATATGACAGATTCTGGCATATATATACACAAGTAACACAACAAATACATATTACATGAGATTATGAGGATATGATGTTTACAATTAGCTAGCATTGGTACATCACTCATAATGCATACACTAACAATATTCCTTATTATACACGAATGCGGTCAAACTAGATAAATGACGGACCGCGCGTTGCGGCGGTTGCATTCGGGTAGACGTTGGTTATGATGATGTTATAATAAAATTGAAGAATGTGTGTTGTTCCTTCGATAACTTTAATGGCAAGTGCAATCTAATATAGGTGGTGACAACAACGATGAAAGTGAGGTTGTCGATCTTTAAAATACAATTTCAGGTGTTCTTCATTCCGAAAACTGCCTTACAATGACAACATAACTATTTATAAATACAGATGTAACATTAGATTCTTATTTATTCTGGAGACTGCCTTACAATGACAACATAGCCATATTTTGAGTTAAGAGCTTGGCGCAATTATTAACCTTTAACATCACATCAGCTGCAATAATTAG
This sequence comes from Rutidosis leptorrhynchoides, assembly GCF_046630445.1. Lineage (NCBI taxonomy): Eukaryota > Viridiplantae > Streptophyta > Magnoliopsida > Asterales > Asteraceae > Rutidosis > Rutidosis leptorrhynchoides. The sequence continues at coordinate 559,779,111 of NC_092336.1, read as the reverse complement.
TTTTTCCAAGTTCTGTAGGTAATGACACCAATGAAATTGAAAATAGAGTAGCCCTGGTTATATATATTTGGTAATCACGAACAAGTACATTTTCTGCCATGAAACATCGAGACAATAAACTTGTTGAACGTAAATTATTATATCAGATAGAAAGAAAAAAAATATCTAATGAAAAAGCATGATATGAGTTCTCTATTCTTGGCTTAAGTAAATTAGAAAATACATTAGCTTCCACTACAAATTGAAAACAAAAGCCGCATACCTTGCAACTTACGCTGCATCTTTTATTTAATGTTGTTGTGGCATTTTGTGAAATATATCGTATTTGTAAAGCAGGTTTTGATATTTGAAATGTGTCCTTTTTGGAAAACTGCAAAAACCAATTTTAGTCAGGGGTACAGCAGACACTTCTCCGGACGACTAGTCGTCCGGGAATGTATTGTCCGGAAGTATGTCATATTTCTTTTAAAATAAATAACTATTAATAAAAATAAATGTTATTTTATTATTATTTATTTTCGGACGAAAAGTCCTCTGAAAAAGTCATTCAGGGGAAGTTCGTAATATTTTAATATATATTTCCGGATGACATGTCGTCCGGAAATGTCGTCCGGAATCATCAGAGTTAAAAGTCAAAGTGCGCCCCACGATCGCCCGGGAAAAAGTCACAAGTCGTTCGAAAAAAGTTTCTTGAACGAACCTTTCCGGACGATTTCCCGGAGACGATATTTCGTCTGGGAAGACCTTTCGGGCTGACTTTCTGTCCAGAAAAGATTGAAAAAGTCGTCCGAGAAAACCTATTTTGTAGTAGTGCATCTCGTGTGTTTTTTTTTTTTTTTTTAACAGCGATTGGGATCACCCGAGGGGGACTAAACCACCCGTTGCGATCATCTCCCGTTTTGACTATGCCGATGCAGCGATAATAACCCCGCCCCCATCGCTGCCCGGGAGAATACCTTGAAACCGATCCAAGTGCACGGCCAAGTAAAACCCCCCTCCCCTTTACCCCCGCAAACGATATGGGAAAGGTGCCATGGGTGGATACTTCATGGCAGGGATGAAATTGTGTTTTTAATATGTAGCCAATGGTTTGTATGGATCCTCAAGCTTCCTTGTATTTTGTTTAATTGACAATATAAAATTTTGCCTTTAAAAAAAAAATTATTTCATGTTTCTTCATAAAAAAAAGAAAAGAAAAGAAAAGAAAAAAGAACCCAAAAGGAAAGAAGATGCATAATACGAAACTAAATTAAAGACAAAATTCATTATGACTTTGAAACATAAAACCGAAATGAGTAGTTACATACATAAAAACTCAACTCCATGACTTTTCAAAACGCCAGTTTGGATTTGGCCATGGGTAGTTATGTCGAGCTACATAAAAACCTTCTGGTCTTACTAACCAATAACAATGTTGTGTACCAAGTACAAACTTATATTTGTAACATACATGATCGATGTGATGATTATACACTTCCAATGTTGTCTTCCTTGAACCCCAAATGAACTCGCCGTCGTACACGTGATCGTACGCACAATCAGCCCAAGACGTATTTTGTGTAAAGGAAATTTTCTGGTGGTCGATTAATGCATAAACGGGAGGGTTCCTTTCAAGGACGGTAACGATTATATCATCTTGTATGCCATTCGTAATAGTTATGTGCCATTTAGATGTAAAATTCCAACAAGTATTAGCACATGAACATAAAAATGTGAGAATCAAGAAAATCAAGAGCCTTGACATTATAGTAACACTTTTAGCGAGAAATTAAAAGCTACAATCCTCTCGATTTATCATATCATAGTGGTCAAAGCATACGTTATTTTCTGACTCGTTTAATCTAGACAATTAATTACTAATTAATATTTAATTATAGCAATAAATTTATGAATTAAAAAGTAAATTATACAAGTACAAAGTAGTAGTATTACTAATTAATATTTGATCTTAGGATCCTTTTAAATTAAAATTCTGTTTTGTACCAAAAAAATCATAAATTTTAATGCTATCATTAAATACTCCTTTTTAATTAATTGATTGTCTAATTTAAACGAGTTAAAAACTATTGTATGCTTTGACCATTATGATAAGAAAAATACATAAATAGAGACTAATTTTGTATTTAACGAGTGTAGGAGTTGTCCCGCGCGTTGCTACGATTTATCGCGATATCTTTATGTTTAGAATTCACACACCGACAATGGATACAGACATTTTAGTACATTAAAAGTAAAAAAATACATATAAAGAAATTGTGATATGGTCCAGCGGCTGGTGTTTGACTCCTTTAGAGAAGATCAGGAGTTCAACCTTCTTTGGCTACATATTAACCACACAATTTCATTCATGCCATGAAGTACCACTCATGTCACCTTGTACCTTTCCCGCATCGCGTTTGGGAGGAGGGAGTTTTACCGTCCATGTCCCGTATTGGATTGGTGCGAGTTTCCTCTTGGGCACACAGTTGGGGGGTCGGGTATAGCAACTGAGGGAGATGATCGCGTGAGTGGTTAAGTACCCATGGGTGATCCCCAACTAACTGTTGTCCAAAAAAAAAAAAAATACATATAGAATCCATTAAAATTTATTAAAGTAAAGTTGAAACAAATTGTACATGAAAAACAGAAACAATATTATAGAGACTACGATAAATGGTTTCGATCTATATCACTTCGCTGATTGGCACAAATAATAATAATAATAATAATAATAATAATAATAATAATAATAATAATAATAATAATATAAAAAATAATAATGACGAGTGTTGATGGCCCGCGTTGTTTCGAAAAGCTTTGCACTTGGTTATATCGTTACACTAGACTCTAAGAGCCCGTGCGTTGCACGGATGGCTCTAATTGCACTAATTATTAAAACATAAGTTAATGATGACAATATCAAATGAACATTGAAATTAAAACAGCATAGTAGATAATTAAACAAACAATGTTTTTCAATCCATCAAATGCATTGAAGTTTTTGTATAATTGTGCTAAACATCAATATAGATAGAAAGCGCGTTCGTCGAAATAGTAGGTGAATATGCAGTTTGTTCCCGGCTTTAAGCGATTTTCTTTTCTGAAATGATAAAAACCGTACGTAACTGAAAGGCTTGACTTTGTCTTTGAATTTTCCTGTTTCAACCGCCATTTGTATTTCTTCCTTCTAAATTGTAACATGAAACAATTTTTCCACTTCGTTGTCCAGGAAGTAGCATCAATTCTTTCGGAAGACGCTAAAAAAAGATACATTTGTAAAATAAACTGTTAGTTAAATCTTAAATTTAAGAAAAGAAATTTTCAATATAAATATATTGTGTTAAGTGATGCGGCTACAGTATCCTCTTTTTTTCCTTAAGTTATAACCGGTAACACCTGTCGAAACTCACTGCCAAACACTACAACATTCTCCAAATGGTATGTCTAAGCTATTTGGATTAAGATCCCGTGCGTTGCACGACGGGTCTAAAAAGTAGTTTTCGTAATCATTACTATTTATTCAGAACTGAAACATTATAACTGAGATAGTCAAAGTTACCATGGAGTGAGAGATATCTAAATCAAGATTTTAAGATCCCGTGTGTTACAGTAGCTCTAAAAATAGTCTTTTTAATACTTAAAAATTGTAATGAATTGCTTCATGTTGATAGCAGTTTTATGACAAAACAGTTAAGTAGTTTAACTTTTAAAAGTATAGATAAAAATAATACATATATGTTTAGACTGCATTGTCGTTACAAAAGATTGCTTTTGCTTTCAGCTGCAGTAGTATACAGTTCTAGCAGTATACATAACAAAGATGATGCATAATAAAATATACACTTACATAACAAAAGAAAATGCAGTTACTGGTGAGTTCATACTAAACATTCCTGGATCAGTTTTGAGTGCTGTGATTTTGATGATCATACAAAGAGTTACCAACGCATCCAACTTCAATTTTGAGTGCTGTGATTTTGTACCTTCAGGTAGGTTTTTTTTTTTTTTTTTTTTTTTTTTTTTTTTTTTTGTAAAGCATAGTTGGATGTGTTACGTTACAGTTTTGGCTTTGTATGAAAACAGAGATATAAATGTACTTGGTGTTTACCTGGTTGTTCGAATAGGGCTCTCTTGATTGGTGGTTCTATATGTGCGGTTGGTGATTCTTTTGCTTCTGGTTGATGTACTTTTGTTGGCGGTGTTTTACCAATATGAGCAATATGTTTAGCGTATAATATTATTGTACGAAACTTTAAGATGGTAGATACATGTGTTCGTAGTGTCGCTGTTGTTGCTTGTTCTTCTATAGGTGCTATGTCTTTAATCTTGTCTAGCATGAATTCCGGTGAGTCACTCATCGATTTTAGATTGTAGTGGAATCGGGTCACAGTAGCTAAGATCTCGATAATATTTAGTTACACCTATATCAAAAAGAAACAACATCATTAATATCTTAACAACATAACACACAAATAATAAAATACAAAAAAGAAACTACAATAATTTCATAGTATATATGCATATTTTGTTTTATACAATGCTTATTATAACTGTACACAAACAATTATTCCTAAATGTATAAAAAAAACATTTACTTGAAATAGATAATGATTTTTTTTATATAAAGCAGTAACTTACAGATGACTTTAGGTCCAACCAAGTTCTATATAATCCCTTGACTGCTGCTATTAAGTGCAGCCCTGTACAGTATCTAACAGTATATCAGCCCCATTTTGAAACCAATTTATAATCCGTTTATACCTAACAAACCCGAACATATCATATATAATTTTGATGCTTGTTGGGTCTACTTTATAACCCGATTATTTGTTTTTACCAAAATTGTACCATTATCAACTCACGAACCCGCAAAGTAGGCCCAAGTCATTTTTGACAGTTTTAAAGGTAGAAGGTTTTCCCTGTTCAGGCTACCCGGGAGGGCGAGTAATCCAACCCCATACTCTGATGTACGCAGCCCAGCAGGATTACTCCCTGGCTGTTTCCAACCCTTCCCTGGCCACCATTAAATATTCGTCCTAGATGGGATTCGAACCCGAGACCTCTTGTAAGGAACTCAGGGCCCCAACCACTGGGCTATCTAGTGATAGTTTTGACAGTTTTACTAAAGTCTTAATAATATTGTGTTGATGACCCATATATCAATCCGGCAGACCTGGATTAACCAAATTAATTTCACAACCAAGAAATAACATTTTGAATGTGTCGATAAGTTCCGTTTCTCAAAAACATACATACGGTTCAATATATATCCTTATGACCCATATGGGTCATAATTTCCCATTTCAACCAAAAAATACCTAGAACTCATTTTTAAGAGACAAAAACTTCTATAATCACTCAAATAGACATATGGGACGTCTCGACATTGATTATTACCCATTTCGACACTTCTTGACTCAAACGGGCCAAGCGTTTAAATAGTCGCAATAAACTTGTAACCTCATATAATACATAATACATATAATACACAATACATATAACACACATATAAAAAAAAACACTCGATATACACATTAACATGTTAACTGATGAGTAAACAAATTTACTCGTTGATTTAACGAATAAACTACCAATTGTTTGGTGTTTGGTGATGCACGATAACAGAAGACCCATTTTTGCTGGCCCGATTAACCGGTTAGAGCTAATATATATAATACATATTTATCTATCCATAGCGAAGGGTAAAAATTGCTATAATCTCCAAATATGCAAGCGCAGTTAAAAATGTACTATGCAGTTGGCAATACAGCAATAAGATCTAGCTTTGATGAACAGTCGTCAGAGAAGGCATACTACAGAACATGTGTTAAATACGAACTGTCAACTCAACATCCCACTTTTAGACCTTTTATTTGTTTGCAAAGAAAAATTGTTAGAATATATCTTTTAAAAAAATTGTTAGAATATATCTTTCACAGAATCCTTTAGGTATCCACTTCCATATAGATCAATATTGATTAAATTTCATTTTTTTTTATGAAAATACTACCATCTCAAAAGATAATTTTACAACTTCTTTTTTTATAAGTTTTCAATCAAAATTCAACTTCTACCATATTAGTAAGCAACAAATCGTATTGGAAACTTACTATTTCTCCATATTTTGCAATGGGCATATTAGATATATGACCATCAGTTGAAATAGTGGTAGTCCTTTAGTTTATTATTAAGTAAAATGTTTCACTTCTATAAAATAGTGGTATTTTTCTAAATCAAAGTCCATCATATTGACAAAAGCATACGAATACGATAACTAATAGATAGTGAACTGCTTACTTCCATATTGCGGTCTGCAGATCATCTGTCCTAGCTTCTGGAAGCATTGTGCTATCCAAAGCAACTACTTTCCCATATATAACATTTCCAACTCACTCTTCATTTAGACAACAGTAAGTTAACCTACATACCAATGCTAAATTAAAACTGTCCATGGAAAACTACTTGGATTATATAGTGTGTAACATAGGTTGTTGTACCTTTGATCACTAAGAACCCAACAATAAATAAAGTGTTTACAAATCAATATTTTTAGACGGAAAACAGAACAATAATCACAAAAGTCAACAATTTAAAAAAAATTAAATGTACCCTTTTGTTGCTAAGAAGACGTACCATGCGAGACGGATTGCATCAGTAGGTTTGGACTTTTTTGGGACAACCGCAGTACCAGAATTGTGATTGACTCAATTAATTTGCACCCACTTGTATTCTTGATGGCTTCAAATTCATTCATTTATTCATATGCATTCATATAACACATAATAATAAGTCAAATGAATCATTTCATTTTATTGAATAAAATAAAAATAAAATGTTAATAAAAAACAGTAAGCAATTAGAACCCAATATAAGGCATAACACCATAATAAGAAAAATAGTAAACATTTGTAACCCAATGCCCATTTGACTCAGTGTCTGCATATTCTATAAAATTATCAAGTCTGCATTTTCATCCCTGTATACTTCTTCCAACAGCATACATTTGTTTTCAAAAGTCTACCCAGCTTTAGTAAACACATGCCCATTTGATTTATTTGATTTAGTCAATAAAACTATAATATAAACTATAATTTCGACCCGTAAATGCAAAGTAAGATAAGACTATAACATTCAAAATAGTTATACAACTACATTCATTTTCTCAACATATGGTTTCCATTTGGATTAGATTACCAAATGTTAAGAATTGATTTTAAAACTACAGAGATTTCACTAACGTAATATTTAAAAAATCAAATATCAATTAGCAGATCCAAAATGCAATATGAATTGGTCATACCTATTATCATGGGCGATTGTTTGCTATCATATTTTGAAATCCATCAATTTTTTTACCTGTAAATTATCATCAACATATCAGTAATAAGCACTCTATTATGTGATTTTAACTGTAAAAAAGGAGAATGAGGTTGAAATTATGTCAATATGTAATTCAAAAGTCAAAACAACTTAAAGTTGTTCGGAGCAACTTACAAACAATAGATCAACCGTAACAACGTCAAAACGCAATATAAATTGTTAGCCAAACCAAGGAGTAAAAAAAAACGATGGTGTGGTGTGTGACTGTCAGATTCAACCCATTGCATTAGCTATGTAATATGCTTATCAAAAAATACTATCTCCCACTTCTCCTATCAGCCATTACTATCAAAGATATTGGACATCAATGGTATCGAATTGCGCTGACAATTCCGTTTCAATTTGTTTGTTGACTGAAACCCTAAGTTTTCTTCCGTTCTCTCAAATTGATCGGTATACTGATTTTCTATGTTCAAGCACGCTTCACATACACACTCCTCCAATCTTCAATATTCTGATTTTCTAAACAATCGTTCACAATAGCGAGACTACAACCAGCAACGAATCGGCAACAATATTCCCGGATTATCAAGATATATACAAACCTTGCTACGGAATCAGTTCCCGGATTATCAAGACAAACAAACGAATCATTCCAGATTCAAATTTATTTTCATGTCTATCTATCTATCTATCTATCTATCTATCTATCTATCTATCTATCTATCTATCTATCTATCTATCTATCTATCTATCTTAGGTGAGTATTTTATTTTCTCGGTTATTTTTTTACCATTTATTTGTTATGATTCATGAATGGAGCAGATTATCGGATTTGTTAAAATTCTAAATGTTTTTATTCAATCATTCAGATCGCTCTTAATTCTAGGGTTTGCACCTAATATGTATTTTTATTACAAATTTCTGCAATTACACAGGAGATTTTGTCAAAGCTTTTCCTGCCATTTTGGATTAAAGTTTACTAAAAACTTATTTGAAGGTGACATCCAAGATTTAATACAACTTCTAGGATTAAAATAAGTGACTGCAAAAGTGTGATTGTTTTTTTTTTTTTTTTTTTTTTTTTTTTTTTTTTTTTTTTTTTCTTTTTTTTTCTTTTTTTCAGTTTAGGGAAGCATTTTGCAAGCTTGTGATATCGGAAAGAGGGTGAATGACATCCTGAGAACAAGCAAAGGTAACTTTGTGTACACGATGCATTAACAACTAAACTGTGAAATGAATAATGAGATACGAATACAAACTTTATGTGTGTTTTCTTTCCTTAATTTTTCTGGTTGAAGAATTATAAGCAAGATGAAATTGTGCTTATGTTAGAATGCCTTCAAAGTGTTTGTTGAAATGTCTACATTAAATTAAGTGGTTATATTATATTGTTTTTCATCAAAATTTTTAGTTGAATGTTGTTGTAGATTCCATCCACAGTTATGTAGGCCTTTGGGATAATACTTTGGTTGGTTTTGGTTACGTAGGTTATGGAGCTTCTAAAGTAAAGAATGAATATGCATCATGTTTTCATATATGGAGGAGAGTAGTTGATATGAGTTGAGTTTTAAAGAGGAGGTTAGTGAAAGGCCAGGTAACTCAATAGTTATTATGTTATTTTATTCAACCAGCTCGTGTTCATGTTTTTCTGTATGTGATTCTACAAAAAATCCATCAATTTTTTTACCTGTAAATTATCATCAACATATCAGTAATAAGCACTCTATTATGTGATTTTAACTATAAAAAAGGAGAATGAGGTTGAAATTATGTCAATATGTAATTCAAAAATCAAAACAACTTAAAGTTGTTCGGAGCAACTTACAAACAATAGATCAACCGTAACAACGTCAAAACGCAATATAAATTGTTAGCCAAACCAAGGAGTAAAAAAATGATGGTGTGGTGTGTGACTGTCAGATTCAACCCATTGCATTAGCTATTTAATATGCTTATCAAAAAAAATACTATCTCCCACTTCTCCTATCAGCCATTACTATCAAAGATATTGGACATCAATGGTATCGAATTGCGCTGACAATTCCGTTTCAATTTGTTTGTTGATTGAATAACCTCGTCATGCCTTTGTTAGGTATATAAAATATAAAATTTATACATATTAATCTATATATCATACTGTAACCCTAATTTCTTCCGGCAACATAAGTAACATCACGATAACGATATATCGTATATATCCTAAAACTGTAAGATTTCCGTCAGAATAATTGAAAAAATAACAAAATAACACGATTAATTTGTGACAAAATAACCTTACCCAATTCGCCATAATTTCTTCATCAATTACTTCGACTGTCGTTGCAATATTATATAAACTTTCTGATTCTTGGTTGACTAATTGTAAAAACTTTCAAACAGTAGCAAATCGACACTAGTTATTGGAGTTCGGCGATTAATTTGTGACAAAATAACCTTACCCAATTCGCCATGATTTCTTCATCAATTACTTCGACTGTCGTTGCAATATTATATAAATTTTCTGATTCTTGGTTGACTAATTGTAAAAACTTTCATCCAGTAGCAAATCGACGCTATTTTTTCAGAATAATTGAAAAAATAACAAAATAACACGATTAATTTGTGACAAAATAACCTTACCCAATTCGCCATGATTTCTTCATCAATTACTTTGACTGTCATTGCAATATTATATAAACTTTCTGATTCTTGGTTGACTAATTGTAAAAACTTTCAAACAGTAGCAAATCGACGCTAGTTATTGGAGTTCGGCGATTTTGATGAAGCGGCGATGTTGAAGAGACGATGGAGTTTTTTTGAAAACCCTAAACATCGGGATAGAGAGAGAGAGGGGTGACGGTTTGAAATGTATTTGTGTTTAATTGCAGTTAATTAACGTGACACGTGGCGGATTTTGAGGGTAGTTTAGGTTTATTAATCCCACCAATGGTTGATTAACATGTGAATTATCTTAATTAAGTAGTGATTAGGTGAGTGACACATAGGACTAATCCTTGTGCTTTATATGATGTAATAGATAGATAGATGATTTCAACTTGATTATGCAATTAAGTTTTAGAATAACATGTTGCTTTACTTTGTAAAACCCTTTTCAATTCACATAAGTTGAAACTCCCATAGATAATTTTCGAAGATCCAAATTTAAAAAAAAAATGTAAATATACTTGTTTTAAATATTGGTCTACCAAAGGATTTTGTCCAAGGATGTATTTAAACTTCGGGTTAGGAGACCTTAAATTTGACGTTTTCGTTGATTTTGACTTTTAAACGCACTTTGAGCGCTTATAACTTTCTATAGAACATTCTAAATTGTGATTCGTTAAATCAACCACCAATGTCGACTAAAATTACATGAAACCCCTCAATCAAATTGAAATAAACATCACATTTCGCAAATCAAACATTTTCTACGTTAATTCATAAATCACAATATCAGATCTAATTTCAAAATTATTTTTGTCACTTCAGACGGTTTTCAACAGATAGATCTCGAAAAAATACATGATTTAAAAGATAATGGTGACTACGTCGAAAGTACGAGCCAAAAGATACGATCATTTAAAGTTCTGACGCAAAAAAAAAAACACTACGAACTACACGCACGGTGCATGCTGCTTGATGCGTGTTGCTCCAGAAATTTAGGTTGTCTCGATGAATATTTCGATAATATGCACCATATGAGGACTTTCACGCACTGCGCGTAGTCAGGTGTCATTTTTGCAATTACATTTTTTGAGGGCATATTTTTTTTAACACTTTGATAAATAAGGGCATTTGGAATAATTTCCCTTATAGAAAATGTAGGAGTTCGGGTCAATCTGAGTTTAGAACTGAATTGAGCTTTAGACTTCAGTCCATTATTCAAAATGATTATATTAAAAATTTACATATGCTCTTACTTTTCTCTCTCTCTCTCTCTCTCTCTCTATATATATATATATATATATATATATATATATATATATATATATATATATATACACACACTATAACACCCCAGCTTAACATAACAACAATATTGTCTACTTTACCCGCAGGCGCACGACTTTTTCTTGGCAACCACACACGACGAGCACTTATTCAGGAGGTCACCCATCCTGGTAGTGCCCTCACCCGCGCACGCTTATCTACGGTTGAACCTGACTATTTGTTTTTCTGTTGGTGCCACGTTGTATTGTCTTTGTCCTTTTACTCCAAAAAGCTGTAAATGTGATATCATTATTTTAGTGTTGTTCCCTTTATACCCTACTGTCCTTTTCTGGCCGTTATGACATGCCAGGATCGTACCGTCCTGCCACAGGTGTGATGCCCCGTACAAAATTAACGTGTACAGATCATCAACAACATGATCATTACAAGGTCAAACACTATATGCTGTTTTAAAATAAGTTTGCATTCATAAGAAAGGGTGACATCATAACCAACGTCATAAGTTTTATAAACGAAAGTATGCTTCTATGAATAGAAGCAATTAACATAAGTACGAGACCTGTAGGTCATTACAAATTCATTGTTTCAAAAGTAACACAGTTTGAATGCAAAATAAATGTTTCATGCGGAGACATCTCTAACAGAAGCAGCGGGTGTCTACACAGCAATACTACAACAGCGGAAGCAATCAAACCTCTAAGCACCTGAGAAAACATGCTTAAAAATATTAACATGAATGTTGGTGAGCTATAGTTTAAGTATAACAGTAATGTAAGGTAGGCCACGAGTTTTCAGTGTTTCAAAACAGTATGAAAAGTATATGTTCAACCTTGGGCACTTGGTAACTAACTTAACGTAATATCACCCCCTAAAAGTACACTTGGCGAGTGCGTAAGTTTACGAAGTATTAAACACCCGTTAAATGCTAGCGCTACTAGCCCGAGTGGGGATGTCAAACCCTATGGATCCATATCTAAGATTCGCGTTCACCGGTTCAAAGACCAATGATTAAACGTTACCGAGCTAAGGGGAAAGTTTATGCCGTTGTATAACCCACACATATATAAAGTTTAAGTACTCTTGCCTAGTATGTAAAATGTAAAACGCGCATGTATTCTCAGTTCCCAAAATAGTTAAAGTAAAAAGGGATGATATAACTCACAGTGAAAAGTAGTAAAGTCGGTACGAGATAAGTAAGCAAGTAGTTGGTCCGAAAGGTCCTCAACCTAAGTCAAAAGTTACTAAGTCGGTAATTCATTCCCAAAGGTTTAAAAGTATATAAATTAGGTCTTAAGTATCATCATCATCAACAACATACGTAAAAAGTAAAGTAAGCTTTCAATCAATAATAGAGATCGAAACAAAGGCTGACTTCATTCAGCTGCTACGACCTCTATACAAATCGAAAAGACGCGTAGTCAGTGGCTATGTATCCATATGTGAGTCCTCCAACCACTAAACAATTTTCAGAACCAAACTCGTCTTCGTTTAACCGTGGCGACGGTTTAAGTGCGAGTAGGTCAGAAATTTCAGCACAATGTTAAAAGGGCGTAGTGACTTTCGGAAGGCTATAAATCCTAAACCATAAATCGGATTAAGACGAGGCCTAAACGGAAAATCATCTACTTGAAACCGAAAAATCTGGAAATCAACTTTTCCAGTAGCCCAGGTTACTGATTAGATCCTAAAAACAGTAAGCAAAGTGTCCCAGTGGGTTCTTGGTGCTTGATGCTCATCACGGTTCTCATCCTTGATGCTTGTAGCTTCAAGTGTACAACTCGTTGATGTGTTTGCATTATCTTTACCAAATTTTGACCATCATGACACTAGTGTATGTCTAAGATATGTAGCACAACTCATTTAAGGGTTGTAAGAAGTTTGATGAACCAAAGTTACATCAAGATCTTAGATCCGACACGTACATGGGTTCTAGTAGTAATATTAAGCTATAAACTTGAATGTAAACTAAATAAACAAGGTATTAAGTTGTAGAACTTAGATCTTAGTTAGATCTTGAAGATCCTAGACTAGAAAGTCTAGATCTAGTGTTCTTAAGTTAAACCCTAAGTTATGGAACTTGGATCTTTACTTTAATAAAACCATAAGTTATGAAACTTAGATTTTAATCTTGTAGAATGTATATATAAGCTTATAAGCTTTTGTTTTATACAAAATTGAAAGACCATAAGCCATAAAAACTTAGATCCAACATAAGTATATGAAGTTATAACTAGAAAGTAAACTTCCATGTTCTTGAACTTACAAAGTTTAAACTTTAGTTCCAAGAAAAATGAGATCAAGTTTAACTAGTAATACTTGACCAACATATATAAATCACGAATTTAAAAGAAAGAAAAGATGAACTTTAAGTGTAGAACCATAAGCTGACAAGCTTAGATTCTTGTTCTTGACTTCTCATCAAACTAAGGATGGAAGAAACAAGATTCATGAAGATACAAACTATAAAGTTTGATCTTAAACAACAACAAAAAACTAGTAAAGTGATGATGAACTTGGTGGTTTTTAAAGGAAAAAGAAGAAGAAAAATAAAGTTTGTTACTTACAATTTAGAGAGAAAAAGAAAGAGTGAAAGTAGTGTAAGAATGATGTGTGAAAAATGAAGTAAAGCTAGCATATAAGTAACAAAATAAAAAAAAAATTTTGAACTCCCTCTCATGCCAAATATAATGACCCGTCCTAATCTATCTGGACGAATACATTACATTTGGTTACATCGCGAGGTTCTTGACCTCTATATGATACATTTTACAAATATTACATTCGTTTTTAAAAGACAAACTTTCTTTACATCAAAAGTTGACGACATGCATATCATTTCATAATATATCCAACTATAATTGACTTATTAATAATCTTGATGAACTCAACGACTCGAATGCAACGTCTTTTGAAATATGTCATGAATGACTCCAAGTAATATCTCTAATATGAGCAAATGCACAACGGAAGATTTCTTTAATACCTGAGAATAAACATGCTTTAAAGTGTCAACCAAAAGATTGGTGAGTTCATTAGTTTATCATAAACATTCATTTCCATCATTTTAATAGACCACAAGATTTTCATTTCTCATAAATATACGTCCCATGCATAGAGATAAAAATCATTCATATGGTGAACACCTAGTAACCGACCTTAACAAGATGCATATAGAATATCCCCATCATTCCGGGACTCCCTTCAGACATGATAATTTCGAAGTACTAAAGCATCCGGTACTTTGGATGGGGCTTGTTGGGCCCAATAGATCTATCTTTAGGATTCGCGTCAATTAGGGTGTCTGTTCCCTAATTCTTAGATTACCATACTAAAAAGGGGCATATTCGGTTTAATAATCCAGCCATAGAATGTAGTTTCGATTACTTGTGTCTATTTCGTAAAACAGTTATAAAAGCAGCGCATGTATTCTCAGTCCTAAAAATATATATTGCAAAAGCATTTAAAAAGGGAGCAAAAGAAACTCACCTAATGTATTTTGTAGTAAAAATACATATGACTATATTGAACAATGCAGGGTTGGCCTCGGATTCACGAACCTATATCATTTATATATTTATTAATATACATAATTGTAATCGAACAAATATATATGTATTTATTATTTGTGATATAATTTTTATATTAATAACCTATATATGTCATTTTATATATATATTAAGTAAATAACCATATTTATATAGTTAAGTTTTGTATTAAATATATATGTATATATAATTATATATCTATATTTATTTTATAATTATCTTTTGTTTGTTAACTTAATGATAATACTAATAACAATAATACTAATAATAATATTGATAATAATTTTAATTATAAAAATGATACTTTTACTGCTATTACTAGTTAGATTAACAGTTTTAATAATTATATAGTAATAATGTTGCTCATGATAATATTAATAGTAATACTTATAATAATTTGTTATCATTAATAATAATACATAATGATAATGCTAATAATTTTTAAATGGTAATACTTATACTAATGGTAATACTAATAATAACAATAATCTTACTAATAACATAATTGATAATGATAATTTTTAATAATAATGATACTAATAATATTATTATCAATAATAATGATAGTAATAATGATAGTAATATTATTAATAATGATATAATAATAATGGCTTTAATACTAATTCTTATATTCATACAAAACATATTAATACAACTAATGTTTAAAGTTATTACTAGTCTTAATAATAATGATAATAATAAGTTTACTCATTTTTAATGATAATAATATTCATAATATTAATGTTAACATTAACAATAATTAACATAATTATAAACTTAATCATAACTAATAATAACAATAATAATCACAATAATAACAATAATAAACATAATAATATTTAATGATAATGAAAATAATAATAATGATAATAATGAATATGAAAAATATAAATATGAATACCCTTTTGAAAGCTGATCTAAAAATAAATGCCCTGAACTGGGCTCGAACCCCCGACCTCTCGCACACCCAACAACACCCACGACCACTCTTCTGTCTCTGTCTTTCCTGATTTAGTCTCCACCCAATTTTATTTAACCCAATACACTGTTTCTCTAACACTCATCGATCAGAGAATACCCAAAATCGTAACAGCGAGTTTTAAAGTTTGAATTTGAAAGTGTAATTGAAACAGAAACGTTAAATGGTTGATTGTATTAACAAAAATAAAATAAAAGAAAAAAAATTTGTATCTGTAACAGACCCATGAACACGCGAAGAACACAAAATCAAATTTAAATTTCTAGGCCGTTTTAAGTAATAATTTCTACATAAACTAGTTTTTAAATCACAATTTGAAACTATCTCAATTATCAGTTGTTTCATAAACTCAAAAACAAGATCAAATTTTCCCAAGATCACATTGGTTGACTTATTGTAATAAAACTTTGACCTTGAAATTCATCCTTGTTTTATCGAATTGAAATTTGAAATTGTGTATACACATTCACGACATGAATAAGAAAAGATCTGCATTCTTACATTTTCTTAATTTGATCCGAATCAGATCAAGGTTAAATGGGTTTTGTATTTTATGACCAAGAAAGAAAAAGAAAAAAAATATGATGAACCCATTTCTTTCTTTTATCAGTTATCAGAAGTGGAAAAAAAATGTGGTGAGGTTTGAATGATTGATTCCAAAAAAAAATGATCAAAGTCAAATTGTAGGGTTGTAGATTCTCGACTGGTATCACGAGTGTAATAGGGAAAGCAGAAACAAATAAAAGACTGAAAATGATGTATATATTTTTATAGGCATAATTATATATATAACTGTTCTTATCTGCATTTATTTGAATCTTCATTAATTATATCTGTTATTTATATATTTTGAATTAATCTTATTAATTAACAATAATAATAATACTCTTAATATTATAAATAATAATAATAAAAAATTATAATAGTAGTAATAATAATATTATTATTAATGATAATGATAATAATAATTATAAAACTTATAACAATAATATTAATAATAACGATAATAATACTAATCATAATGATACTAATAATGATATTAGTTATAACAATATCAATATTATTAATGAGAATAATAATAATAACAACAATATAACAACTTATACATAACAAATTATATATATATATATATATATATATATATATATATATATATATATATATATATATATATATATATATATATATATATAGTTATATCTTATATTATAATTTATAATATTAATAATACAAATATTAATATTAATATTAACTTTAATAATAATGATAGTGATGGTTATAATATTAATGTAACATTTTAACTTGTACTTACATATAATATATTAACTTTTCACTATATTATATAATAACGTTTATTGTGTATTTGATATTACAATATGTTAATAACTATAAATAGAAATTACCTGTATAAATTCATAATAATATATATGTAGTTATATATATATGTATATATATTCGTTTTGATATTAACTTATTTGTTCTAACTATTATTTTACATTATGGATCCACTTAATTATATTATATTTTTATTATTTCATAATATATATATATATATATATGTTTATATTTATATATATATATATATATATATATATATATATATATATATATATATATATATATATATATATATATATATATATATATATAAATGTTATCTGCACAAAAATGTTCGTGAATCATCGGGAATAGTCAAAGGTTAATTGAATCTCTAAAAGTAGTTCAAATATTTTTTAAAACCCAACAATACAGACTTTGCTTATCATGTCAAACTTATATAAAGATTAAGTTTAAATTTGGTCGGAAATCTCTGGGTCATCACAGTACCTACCCGTTAAAGAAATTTCGTCCCGAAATTTGATCGAGGTCGTCATGGCTAACAATAAAAATGTTTTCATGACGAATATGAGTCGATACATAGGGTTTTATCATTATTGAGAAATATGGATAAAACAATTCGATTACGCGAAGCGTACGAGTGAAACTATCACAAAAGAGTGAAATGAGAAATAAAGATTCATCTTGACACTTGATGTAGTCACTGTTAAATTTCGGAATTCAAGGAATTTAAAGAAAATCTTCGAATCTATAAAAGATCTGATTCTTTGGTAATTCAGGAAATTAGGATCCGCTTTGATTAAATGCAATAATCTGTTTTGATTGCTCTGTCTGATACTATAAATACACCCCCTTCATTTCCTTTATATTTTGGAGTTCCATCCTTGTGTTTTCTCTTCCCGACTTTAAGTCAAGCAAATAATGGTCCAGAATTTGTAGGTATGAAGTTTCAAATGAACTTAATGTTCTAAACCAGAAAGAACGTAATAGCACGATTTGATTTGTCAAATTACCAGAATTCAAGAGAAAAGATAGAACTATCAAGAAAATATGTTCTTGATATGTTTAGAGATTAGATAGAATGTAAGAGTCGTGTAACATGGCACGTGATGACATTATGATCTGTGAATCATCACGTCCCATTAGAAACTCAGCATGACTTACTGTAATATAATCACGTTGATCAAGTGTCATTATATTATATTAACTCATGCATCAATTCCCAACACTACTTCAAAATCATTCATAATTCAAACACTAATTTAAAGGAATTTAGAAACTAAAGTAGTTTTCTTTATGATGTAATATAGATAGCACGAAGAGATAAATAATTTCGGACGAGAATATTTATGAAAATATCCTCAGAAATATCGAAGATATTGATGATGATATTTTGAAATTTTCAAGTTCGAAGGTTGATGAAGAAAAATTTTCCGCAAGATTTTAACATGAGTACGGAGCAAGATATTCTCTAAAGATTTCATGGGATCCAGAATTACCTGGATTCTTTGAATATAGGGTTTGGTCCTTGTATTTGTCCGCGGTCTCTTTCATGGTGTTCTCAATCCGTTTTTCAGTACCAAATTTTCTATCGAGCGTTCCTAAAACTCCCTTTTTTATCATCAAACTTTTGGCCGTTTAGACCATCTACAATTTTTCCGTTTCCTCTGCATTTAATGCTATGATATCTAAATCATCGGTTATCAATCCGAGGTGGTTTCAGGAGAATTGAGTTTTTAGATGATTATACGCTGATGTTAATATGATGGAATGTAAAAGGTTCCCCGATAACAATAAAAGAGCACACATATATATCAAGGTTATAATAAGGTTGTTTTGAACGAAAAGTCGAAGTTGACTTGCTGGAGCCGTGACAAAATTTGCTACTTTGAAAGGAATTACCAAGTTATTTTGGGTAATAATAACACTAAAGGAATTAGCATAGATACGTGTTAAGCGTTTACTCAGTTCCGAGTGTTTTTAGGTGCATAACTATATGCATAAATCTTTCCTTTCGTAGATGAAGTGCGGTTGGTTCATCCTCTCGATTGAGGTGTTTCCAAGAACCATGAAAGGTTTGAACACAGATTGTAATCGTCAAGATACAAATGAGGTTTAAAATGAAATTAAGTGAAAAACTTGAAGAATTGTTTAGTTTCATATGTTATAATCAATATTTTAATTCATTTTAATTGTCCAGTGTTGGTAGTCCACAGTTGATAGTCTACAGTTAACAGTCCAATAATTCATATATAGTTTAATATATACTATTCGAATTAATTAATACGTATCGTGACCCGTGTACATGTCTCAGACTCGATCACAACTCAAACTATATATATTATTGTAGAATCAACCTCAACCCTGTATAGCTAACTCCAGCATTACTGCATATAGAGTGTCTATGGTTATTCCAAATAATATATATAGATGCGTCGATATGATATGTCAAAACCTTGTATACGTGTCCCGATATTTAAAGTGCGTAAAATAAATAACAGAAATTAAATGACGATAACTAATTTTGCGAGAATTAAAATTGCGATAAATAAAATGCGATAAATAAATTGTGATAAATAAATTGCGATAAATAAATTGCGATAAATAAAAGATAATACGGAATTAACAGTTAGCTAGGAACAGTTAGCTAGGAACAGTTAGCGTGAATTCTTAACAAAATTTCTCATGATTAATTTGTTTGTTTCTAACCAATTTTATTTTTGTCCAATGTTTTCTTTATTATGCCACTTGTTGGATTCTGATAGATCAAAATCCAAATATGAAATTGAATGAAAAGGGTTATTCTGCGGTGAACGGATACGTATATCGGTGGTTGTAAATAGGATAGTGTATGACTGTTGAATCAGATTCGAAGAATGTACAGTGTAACCTATTAATGTGAAATCTAAATATTCCTCGGGTATTACCTACCCGTTAAAATATTTTCATCATTAACAGTTTGTACGAAAGAATTTTCAACTACAATCTTTATGAAACTATATATACATATATATTTTCTTCAGAGCTAATTATGGATTTAATGAGTCAATATGATATTAAACTCATTTGATTTACCGTTAGAACAAGAATATATAATCTCTAAAACATTAGAGATTACATAATTGCCATATCAAACGAAGATAATTGATGTAGAACGATACGTAGTATGATGATTATAATCGAGGTACAGAATGAGATGTTGAGGTGTGTGTTATTGATGGTACGAGTGCTGTTACTGATGGTACTGTTGGTGGAGGTGATGTTGCCGAAACTGGTATGTTTTGCACCATATTTTCCAAGGCTACAACTCGGGCGCGAAGCTCGTTGACTTCTTCTATTATACCGGGATGATTGTCGATTTGAACGAGTGGATGAATGAGGTTTAGAATCTGAGATAGGATATGATCGTGACAAGATACTCTGAAAATGAGAGAAAATGGTGTCTCGAACAGGTTTGCCGGTAAGCGCTTCAGGTTCATTGTCAAGAGGTGAAATCGGTTGGTGGCTGATTAATTGATTCTGGTGACACCGCTTTCGGAGCTTAGGTGAATATCCATGTCGGAATAGCTGTTGGAATAACTATCGGAATAGCTTATCGAAATCTGAGGGACTCGAACTGGTTGAGGGATTCATCTCGTACGATCAGATGAAGGATTTTTGATAAGAAATAGATTATAGGATGTAGATTAGTACTCTGCAATACATAATTTACATATGCATATATAATACTAAAATCCCATAAGTTACGGAGGAATCTACAGAAGCTGTCAGGCAAAGGTAACAATAACAGATACACTAAGATATGAATTTATGTATACACTGTCTATGCAATAGAGGCAGTAAGACATATCTAGACTACGAATGATAAGCAGGTAATTTCCTAAGGATGATAAGCAGATGATTTCCGACTAGAAATGATAAGCAAAACTTTTGACATGCAGACACGGTCGAAGTCCAGACTCACTAATGCATCTAAACAACTATCAGTTAGACACACTAATCTAAGACCTGGTTCGCTAAGACCACCACTCTGATATCACCTATAACGACCCATCATAATTCATCTGGACAAATACATTACATTTGGTTACATCGCGAGGCACTTGACCTCTATATGATACATTTTACAAACATTACACTCATTTTTAAAAGACAAACTTTTTTTACATCAAAAGTTGACAACATGCATACCATTTCATAATATATCCAACTATAATTGACTTATTAATAATCTTGATGAACTCAACGACTCGAATGCAACGTCTTTTGAAATATGTCATGAATGACTCCAAGTAATATCTCTAATATGAGCAAATGCACAGCGGAAGATTTCTTTAATACCTGAGAATAAACATGCTTTAAAGTGTTAACAAAAAGGGTGGTGAGTTCATTAGTTTATCATAAACATTCATTTCCATCATTTTAATAGACCACAAGATTTTCATTTCTCATAAATATACGTCCCATGCATAGAGATAAAAATCATTCATATGGTGAACACCTGGTAACCGACCTTAACAAGATACATATAGAATATCCCCATCATTCCGGGACTCCCTTCGGACATGATAATTTCGAAGTACTAAAGCATCCGGTACTTTGGATGGGGCTTGTTGGGCCCAATAGATCTATCTTTAGGATTCGCGTCAATTAGGATGTCTGTTCCCTAATACTTAGATTACCAGACTAAAAAAGGGCATATTCGGTTTAATAATCCAGCTATAGAATGTAGTTTCGATTACTTGTGTCTATTTCATAAAACAGTTATAAAAGCAACGCATGTAATCTCAGTCCCAAAAATATATTGCAAAAGCATTTAAAAAGGGAGCAAATGAAACTCACCTAATGTATTTTGTTGTAAAAATACATATGACTATATTGAACAATGCAGGGTTGGCCTCGGATTCACGAACCTATATCATTTATATATTTATTAATATACATAATTGTAATCGAACAAATATATATGTATTTATTATTTGTGATATAATTTTTATATTAATAACCTATATATGTCATTTTATATATATATTAAGTAAATAACCATATTTATATAGTTAAGTTTTGTATTAAATATATATGTATATATAATTATATATCTATATTTATTTTATAATTATCTTTTGTTTGTTAACTTAATGATAATACTAATAACAATAATACTAATAATAATAATGATAATAATTTTAATTATAAAAATGATACTTTTGCTGCTATTACTAGTTAGATTAACAGTTTTAATAATTATATAGTAATAATGTTGCTCATGATAATATTAATAGTAATACTTATAATAATTTGTTATCATTAATAATAATACATAATGATAATGCGAATAATTTTTAAATGGTAATACTTATACTAATGGTAATACTAATAATAACAATAATCTTACTAATAACATAATTGATAATGATAATTTTTAATAATAATGATACTAATAATATTATTATCAATAATAATGCTAGTAATAATGATAGTAATATTATTAATAATGATATAATAATAATGGCTTTAATACTAATTCTTATATTCATACAAAACATATTAATACAACTAATGTTTAAAGTTATTACTAGTCTTAATAATAATGATAATAATAATTTTACTCATTTTTTGTGACGACCCGGAAATTTCCGACCAAATTTAAACTTAATCTTAATCTTAATATGATTTCGACACGATAAGCAAAATCTGTAATGTTGAGTCTCAAAATCTTTTGAACTATTTACATGGATTTAATTAACCTTCGACCATTCTCGACGATTCACGAACATTATTTATAAATAAATATGTATATATTATATAAATATAAATATAAAATATATATTAACTATTCATTAAATGTCATCGTATAATATAATATTACATAAATAATAAATGATATTACATTAAATTACAAGGTTGAATATAATTGATATATTAATATTATTAACATTACTTTCATCATAAATATCACTATTAATATTTGTATTAGTAATATTATTATGTATAAAATCTGATATGTATAAGTTGTTATATTAGTATTATTAATATTAGTATTACTAGTAATATTGTTAGTACCATTAATAAGATTATTAATATCATTGGTATTAATTAAACTATTAAAATTATCATGTATCATAATATTTATTATTACTAGTCTTTTATCAATAATATTATTATAGGTAATATTAGTAATAGTATTATGAATAATACTAATATAATTATTAATTACCAAAAACCTATGAAATATATATATAGATATATAAAAATTAGATATACATATAAAATACGATTTATATATATATAAATCAATACAACAAATTATATATATAATAAAATTATATACAGATATGAACGAATCTGTTATCAATCTGCATAAGATTTTATTTATTTATTTTTTTCTTCTCTTTTTTGTCAACTCTTGTACCATTTAGTTTTACGTTCAATCAAGAGGTACATATTCTTGTTTCCTGTCTGATTATAGATACCAATCGAATCCTGATCAAAGATACAAGACAAATCTATTTTGAGTCGCTATCTCTTTTATTTCTTTAGCATTCTGTCTTCTTCTCCTGCTTGATTCCTCTTGTTGACATTTGGAGTATAAAACAAACGAAAACACTTTGTTATCCTAAAAATCATTGAACCCTTTAATTCTATTATCAATATCATAATGGTACGAATCTGTTAGATGTCCCTATCTATTTCTATTTTTCTTATTACCTTCTTCCTGCTCGAGATTCTCTGTCGACCACCTTCTTCGCTACAAAACAATCGAGATTAAATTCTTGACACGATATAATCATTCTTACCTCTATTCGAGAGTTAAAAAGAAAAAGGAAGGAAAACAAAACTCACTTAGTATTTTCAAATCACCACATCTTAGAACACCACTTCAACACCCCATGAGAAATAAACCGTCACCATTACAACCATTGCTGATACAATTTTTTTCTTTGTTTCAAACAAACCCTCACCACCTCAAATTATCTTTTTCGTTTCCTGTTTTGAAACTTGACAACCCATGAAATCTACATCTCATACACCCACTTTCCGTTATTTATTTTAAACAAGGTAAAACCAAGAACCCCATCATGAACAACCCCAATCCACCACCCCTTTAAGCTGCTATAAACTTTTGCTGCAGTATTATTTTTTCTGTTTCCCACTCGCTACTTCACAAATCGAAAGCCTTGTTGTTGAGTACTTCCGCAACTTCGTTCTACTCATTTTAAATATAGGTGAATATAGGTAGGTGGGACGTTTGGTTGATAATTATAATGATGCACGTCCTTTTTCTTTTCTTTTTGGCCGACCATTTCAAAGTAGAAAAACCCCACTAGTATTATTAAAGGAAAAAGGAAAACCAACTTGAGTTTTGGACAATATGTCCTTATATTTTTTTTGCCGAATAATGATTCATTATCATAGGGTATCATGCAACTTGTATCATAAAGTTAAAAGACAGCGACCTCATTTAATTTTATTATTATTATTATTATTATTATTATTATTATTATTATTATTATTATTATTATTATTATTATTATTATTATTATTATTATTATTATTATTATTATTATTATTATTATTATTATTATTATTATTATTATTATTATTATTATTATTATTATTATTATTAAAATAAGTGTTATTATTACTAATTTCAATATTATTATCATTAACATTATTATATCATTATTATTATTATTACAACTATATTATTATTATTATTATTATTATTATTATTATTATTATTATTATTATTATTATTATTATTATTATTATTATTATTATTATTATTATTATTATTATTATTTTTACTACTAATATCATTATTATTATTATTATTATTATTATTATTGTTATTATTATTATTATTATTATTATTATTATTATTATTATTATTATTATTATTATTATTATTATTATTATTATTATTATTATTATTAACATTACTAACTATAACTTTAGTTTTAAATGTATTTTGTATATAAAAATATAACTATATTTTCATGATCTTAAACTAAAAAGATAGATATTATAAGTAGATACAAACATTAGACATATAGAAGTATATATAATAAGTATACTACTTTTACTAATAAATTACTTTTCGTTCATTTACGTTTTAATATAACTCGAATCTATTAAAAATACTATCATATTAAAAACTATGAGTATTTAAAATATTAATACTAAGTATGTATTCAAAATATATTAATAAGGTATATAATATATTATTATGATAATTTAATCAAATATATAAAATAAAAATATTTATGTAATTATTAATATTAAATTTAATATCACAAGTATATTACTAACATCAAAATATATATATTTATTTGAATATTATTATATGTGTTAATATACATACCTGATACAAGTTCGTGAATCCAAGGCCAACCTTGCATTGTTCAGTTCCGTCGTATGCATATTTTTACTACAAAATATCGTACTGTGAGTTCATTTGCTCCCTTTTACTCTTCACATTTTTGGGACTGAGAATACATGCGCTGCTTTATAACTTTTTTACAACTGCTTTATAAAATGCCTTTGAAATCTATATTTTTGGACTGAGATGCTTTTATAAATGTTTGACGAGATAGACACAAGCAAAACATTCCTCGAATGAATTATTATGCAGACAGAAGTTCTGTGGATTATTATTGAATTATGTGGACTTGATAATTGCCACTAATTGTTGTGAATATTTCCCCCTGATTATTATTGTTTGGTAACCTAAGAATTAGAATCGGGTATGGCCCTAATTCATGCGAATCCTAAAGGTAGCTACCGGGTTTAACACCCCCACCCAGAATGTTCACTAGACGGAAGGGCTAGTGGGCGTGGTGTTTAGTACTTCGAAGTTTATATGATTATTATACAGACGAGATGTTCTGTTTTGGGGATATTATTATGCGCATTATATGTTAAGGTCGGATATCAAGCCAAGCTCTGAAAGCAATGAAAAGTGAATGTTATGTATCGAGAGAATGATTTTATACACATGTTATGTGTATGTTATTTTTGTGCACGAGATATGTGTACGGTTACTAAGATTTATGAAAAAGGATTTCGTACACGAGAAAGGTGTACTGTATTTAAAAGATATCGCATGTACATTACATGTGGGTATAGGATTCAGGCCCATTTGTACCATGCAGCATTTAAATCTTGTGGTCTATCAAAATGATGAATTTTATTGTTTTATGATAAATTTATGAACTCACCAACCTTTTGGTTGATACTTTAAAGCATGTTTATTCTCAGGTGTGAAAGAAATCTTCCGCCGTGCATTTTCTTATATTACATGGAGTCGTTCATGGAATATAGAGGTCAGAACCTCGTAATGGGACCAACTGTTGAAGACTTCATCCAGATGGATTAGGACGGGTCACTACAGGTGGTATCAGAGCGGTGGTCTTAGTGAACCAGGTCTTGCATTAGTGTGTCTAACGGATAGTTATTAAGATGCATTAGTGAGACTGAACTTCGACCGTGTTTGCATGTCAAAAGTTTTGCTTATCATTTCGTGTTGAAAATTACTTGCTTATCATCCTTAAAGTCTAGACACGTCTTACTGCCTCTATTGCATAGATAGTGTATAGACAAAATCCATATCTTAGCATATCTGCTAATTCATATCTTAGCGTATCTGTTACTGTTCCCTTTGTCTGACAGCTTTCGAAATTTTCTTCGTAATCTGCGAAATCTTTATGCTATATATACATATTCTACCTAATTAGAATATCATCTAATATTCGAAAATCATTTCACATTAAAAAATCCTTTATTCAAAAGTACGAAATGGAACTCGTCACTAGTTCGAGTCCCTCGGATTACGACAGCTATTCTGATATGGATTTCTACCTGAGCTCCGAAGGCAGTATAACCGGAATGGACCAATCATTTAGCCATCATCAATTCTGTATGAATTGAGGATGGGTTAGTAGTCGACTTAATCAATGAAGATGCAAAGAAGGTGATCCCTTCCACCAACCATATTGCCCTTTTGGCAAAGAACCTGAAGCACTTACCGACGAACCTGTTCAAATCATCATTTTTCACTCTCGTTTCCAAGATATCTCACAACGATTACTAAATATTTACAATTCTAAACCTTATTCATCTGCTTGTTCCGACCAACAATCATCCCGGAATAATGAAAGAAGTCAATGAGCTTCGCGCTCGAGAAATAAATTTAGAAAACATGGTGCAAAACGTACCAGCTTCAGCAACATCACTGAAATGTCCCGTTCTTATTGATTAAAAACGTTCCATATTAATTGATTTCGTTGCGAGGTTTTGACCTCTATATGAGACGTTTTTCAAAGACTGCATTCATTTTTAAACAAACCATAACCTTTATTTCATCAATAAAGGTTTAAAAAGCTTTACGTAGATTATCAAATAATGATAATCTAAAATATCCTGTTTACACACGACCATTACATAATGGTTTACAATACAAATATGTTACAACAAAATAAGTTTCTTGAATGCAGTTTTTACACAATATCATACAAGCATGGACTCCAAATCTTGTCCTTATTTAAGTATGCGACAACGGAAGCTCTTAATATTCACCTGAGAATAAACATGCTTTAAACGTCAACAAAAATGTTGGTGAGTTATAGGTTTAACCTATATATATCAAATCGTAACAATAGACCACAAGATTTCATATTTCAATACACATCCCATACATAGAGATAAAAATCATTCATATGGTGAACACCTGGTAACCGACATTAACAAGATGCATATATAAGAATATCCCCATCATTCCGGGACACCCTTCGGATATGATATAAATTTCGAAGTACTAAAGCATCCGGTACTTTGGATGGGGTTTGTTAGACCCAATAGATCTATCTTTAGGATTCGCGTCAATTAGGGTGTATGTTCCCTAATTCTTAGATTACCAGACTTAATAAAAAGGGCATATTCGATTTCGATAATTCAACCATAGAATGTAGTTTCACGTACTTGTGTCTATTTTGTAAATCATTTATAAAACCTGCATGTATTCTCATCCCAAAAATATTAGATTTTAAAAGTGGGACTATAACTCACTTTCACAGATTTTTACTTCGTCGGGAAGTAAGACTTGGCCACTGGTTGATTCACGAACCTATAACAATATATACATATATATCAAAGTATGTTCAAAATATATTTACAACACTTTTAATATATTTTGATGTTTTAAGTTTATTAAGTCAGCTGTCCTCGTTAGTAACCTACAACTAGTTGTCCACAGTTAGATGTACAGAAATAAATCGATAAATATTATCTTGAATCAATCCACGACCCAGTGTATACGTATCTCAGTATTGATCACAACTCAAACTATTTATATTTTGGAATCAACCTCAACCCTGTATAGCTAACTCCAACATTCACATATAGAGTGTCTATGGTTGTTCCGAAATATATATAGATGTGTCGACATGATAGGTCGAAACATTGTATACGTGTCTATGGTATCTCAAGATTACATAATATATAATACAAGTTGATTAAGTTATGGTTGGAATAGATTTGTTACCAATTTTCACGTAGCTAAAATGAGAAAAATTATCCAATCTTGTTTTACCCATAACTTCTTCATTTTAAATCCGTTTTGAGTGAATCAAATTGCTATGGTTTCATATTGAACTCTATTTTATGAATCTAAACAAAAAAAGTATAGGTTTCTAGTCGGAAAAATAAGTTACAAGTCGTTTTTGTAAAGGTAGTCATTTCAGTCGAAAGAACGACGTCTAGATGACCATTTTAGAAAACATACTTCCACTTTGAGTTTAACCATAATTTTTGGATATAGTTTCATGTTCATAATAAAAATCATTTTCTCAGAATAACAACTTTTAAATCAAAGTTTATCATAGTTTTTAATTAACTAACCCAAAACAGCCCGCGGTGTTACTACGACGGCGTAAATCCGGTTTTACGGTGTTTTTCGTGTTTCCAGGTTTTAAATCATTAAGTTAGCATATCATATAGATATAGAACATGTGTTTAGTTGATTTTAAAAGTCAAGTTAGAAGGATTAACTTTTGTTTGCGAACAAGTTTAGAATTAACTAAACTATGTTCTAGTGATTACAAGTTTAAACCTTCGAATAAGATAGCTTTATATGTATGAATCGAATGATGTTATGAACATCATTACTACCTTAAGTTCCTTGGATGAACCTACTGGAAAAGAGAAAAATGGATCTAGCTTCAATGGATCCTTGGATGGCTCAAAGTTCTTGAAGCAAAATCATGACACGAAAACAAGTTCAAGTAAGATCATCACTTGAAATAAGATTGTTATAGTTATAGAAATTGAACCAAAGTTTGAATATGATTATTACCTTGTATTAGAATGATAACCTACTGTAAGAAACAAAGATTTCTTGAGGTTGGATGATCACCTTACAAGATTGGAAGTGAGCTAGCAAACTTGAAAGTATTCTTGATTTTATGAAACTAGAACTTTTGGAATTTATGAAGAACACTTAGAACTTGAAGATAGAACTTGAGAGAGTTCAATTAGATGAAGAAAATTGAAGAATGAAAGTGTTTGTAGGTGTTTTTGGTCGTTGGTGTATGGATTAGATATAAAGGATATGTAATTTTGTTTTCATGTAAATAAGTCATGAATGATTACTCATATTTTTGTAATCTTATGAGATATTTCATGCTAGTTGCCAAATGATGGTTCCCACATGTGTTAGGTGACTCACATGGGCTGCTAAGAGCTGATCATTGGAGTGTATATACCAATAGTACATACATCTAAAAGCTGTGTATTGTACGAGTACGAATACGGGTGCATACGAGTAGAATTGTTGATGAAACTGAACGAGAATGTAATTGTAAGCATTTTTGTTAAGTAGAAGTATTTTGATAAGTGTATTGAAGTCTTTAAAAAGTGTATAAATACATATTAAAACACTACATGTATATACATTTTAACTGAGTCGTTAAGTCATCGTTAGTCGTTACATGTAAGTGTTGTTTTGAAACCTTTAGGTTAACGATCTTGTTAAATGTTGTTAACCCAATGTTTATAATATCAAAAGAGATTTTAAATTATTATATTATCATGATATTATGATGTACGAATATCTCTTAATATGATATATATACATTAAATGTCGTTACAACGATAAACGTTACATATATGTCTCGTTTCAAAATCATTAAGTTAGTAGTCTTGTTTTTACATATGTAGTTCATTGTTAATATACTTAATGATATGTTTACTTATCATAGTATCATGTTAACTATATATATATATCCATATATATGTCATCATATAGTTTTTACAAGTTTTAACGTTCGTGAATCACCGGTCAACTTGGGTGGTCAATTGTCTATATGAAACCTATTTCAATTAATCAAGTCTTAACAAGTTTGATTTCTTAACATGTTGGAAACATTTAATCATGTAAACATCAATCTCAATTAATATATATAAACATGGAAAAGTTCGGGTCACTACAGTACCTACCCGTTAAATAAATTTCGTCCCGAAATTTTAAGCTGTTGAAGGTGTTGACGAATCTTCTGGAAATAGATGCGGGTATTTCTTCTTCATCTGATCTTCACGCTCCCAGGTGAACTCGGGTCCTCTACGAGCATTCCATCGAACCTTAACAATTGGTATCTTGTTTTGCTTAAGTCTTTTAACCTCACGATCCATTATTTCGACGGGTTCTTCGATGAATTGGAGTTTTTCGTTGATTTGGATTTCATCTAACGGAATAGTGAGATCTTCTTTAGCAAAACATTTCTTCAAATTCGAGACGTGGAAAGTGTTATGTACAGCCGCGAGTTGTTGAGGTAACTCAAGTCGGTAAGCTACTGGTCCGACACGATCAATAATCTTGAATGGTCCAATATACCTTGGATTTAATTTCCCTCGTTTACCAAATCGAACAACGCCTTTCCAAGGTGAAACTTTAAGCATGACCATCTCTCCAATTTCAAATTCTATATCTTTTCTTTTAATGTCAGCGTAGCTCTTTTGTCGACTTTGGGCGGTTTTCAACCGTTGTTGAATTTGGATGATCTTCTCGGTAGTTTCTTGTATAATCTCCGGACCCGTAATCTGTCTATCCCCCACCTCACTCCAACAAATCGGAGACCTGCACTTTCTACCATAAAGTGCTTCAAACGGCGCCATCTCAATGCTTGAATGGTAGCTGTTGTTGTAGGAAAATTCTGCTAACGGTAGATGTCGATCCCAACTGTTTCCGAAATCAATAACACATGCTCGTAGCATGTCTTCAAGCGTTTGTATCGTCCTTTCGCTCTGCCCATCAGTTTGTGGATGATAGGCAGTACTCATGTCTAGACGAGTTCCTAATGCTTGCTGTAATGTCTGCCAGAATCTTGAAATAAATCTGCCATCCCTATCAGAGATAATAGAGATTGGTATTCCATGTCTGGAGACGACTTCCTTCAAATACAGTCGTGCTAACTTCTCCATCTTGTCATCTTCTCTTATTGGTAGGAAGTGTGCTGATTTGGTGAGACGATCAACTATTACCCAAATAGTATCAAAACCACTTGCAGTCCTTGGCAATTTAGTGATGAAATCCATGGTAATGTTTTCCCATTTCCATTCCGGGATTTCGGGTTGTTGAAGTAGACCTGATGGTTTCTGATGCTCAGCTTTGACCTTAGAACACGTCAAACATTCTCCTACGTATTTAGCAACATCGGCTTTCATACCCGGCCACCAAAAATGTTTCTTGAGATCCTTGTACATCTTCCCCGTTCCAGGATGTATTGAGTATCTGGTTTTATGAGCTTCTCTAAGTACCATTTCTCTCATATCTCCAAATTTTGGTACCCAAATCCTTTCAGCCCTATACCGGGTTCCGTCCTCCCGAATATTAAGATGCTTCTCCGATCCTTTGGGTATTTCATCCTTTAAATTTCCCTCTTTTAAAACTCCTTGTTGCGCCTCCTTTATTTGAGTAGTAATGTTATTATGAATCATTATATTCATAGATTTTACTCGAATGGGTTCTCTATCCTTCCTGCTCAAGGCATCGGCTACCACATTTGCCTTCCCCGGGTGGTAACGAATCTCAAAATCGTAATCATTCAATAATTCAATCCACCTACGCTGCCTCATATTCAGTTGTTTCTGATTAAATATGTGTTGAAGACTTTTGTGGTCGGTATATATAATACTTTTGACCCCATATAAGTAGTGCCTCCAAGTCTTTAATGCAAAAACAACCGCGCCTAATTCCAAATCATGCGTCGTATAATTTTGTTCGTGAATCTTCAATTGTCTAGACGCATAAGCAATCACCTTCGTTCGTTGCATTAATACACAACCGAGACCTTGCTTTGATGCGTCACAATAAATCACAAAATCATCATTCCCTTCAGGCAATGACAATATAGGTGCCGTAGTTAGCTTTTTCTTCAATAACTGAAACGCTTTCTCTTGTTCATCATTCCATTCAAATTTCTTCCCTTTATGCGTTAATGCAGTCAAGGGTTTTGCTATTCTGGAAAAGTCTTGGATGAACCTTCTGTAGTAACCAGCTAGTCCTAAAAACTGGCGTATGTGTTTCGGAGTTTTCGGGGTTTCCCACTTTTCAACAGTTTCTATCTTTGCCGGATCCACCTTAATACCTTCTTTGTTCACTATGTGACCGAGGAATTGAACTTCTTCCAACCAAAATGCACACTTTGAAAATTTAGCGTACAATTCTTCCTTCCTCAATACTTCTAACACCTTTCTCAAATGTTCACCGTGTTCTTGGTCATTCTTTGAGTAAATAAGTATGTCATCAATGAAAACAATGACAAACTTGTCAAGGTATGGTCCACACACTCGGTTCATAAGGTCCATGAACACAGCTGGTGCATTAGTTAAACCAAATGGCATGACCATAAACTCGTAATGACCGTAACGTGTTCTGAAAGCAGTCTTTGGAATATCATCTTCTTTCACCCGCATTTGATGATACCCGGAACGTAAGTCAATCTTTGAATAAACAGACGAGCCTTGTAGTTGATCAAATAAGTCATCGATTCTCGGTAGTGGGTAGCGGTTCTTGATGGTAAGTTTGTTCAACTCTCGGTAGTCGATACACAACCTGAATGTACCATCTTTCTTCTTGACAAACAAAACAGGAGCTCCCCACGGTGATGTGCTTGGTCGAATGAAACCACGCTCTAAAAGTTCTTGTAATTGGCTTTGTAGTTCTTTCATCTCGCTGGGTGCGAGTCTGTAAGGAGCACGAGCTATTGGTGCAGCTCCTGGTACAAGATCTATTTGAAATTCAACGGATCGATGTGGGGGTAATCCCGGTAATTCTTTCGGAAATACATCGGGAAATTCTTTTGCAATGGGAACATCATTGATGCTCTTTTCTTCAGTTTGTACTTTCTCGACGTGTGCTAGAACAGCATAGCAACCTTTTCTTATTAGTTTTTGTGCCTTCAAATTACTAATAAGATGTAGCTTCGTGTTGCCCTTTTCTCCGTACACCATTAAGGGTTTTCCTTTTTCTCGTATAATGCGAATTGCATTTTTGTAACAAACGATCTCCGCTTTCACTTCTTTCAACCAGTCCATACCGATTATCACATCAAAACTCCCTAACTCTACTGGTATCAAATCAATCTTAAATGTTTCGCTAACCAGTTTAATTTCTCGATTCAGACATATATTATCTGCTGAAATTAATTTACCATTTGCTAATTCGAGTAAAAATTTACTATCCAAAGGCGTCAATGGACAACTTAATTTAGCACAAAAATCTCTACTCATATAGCTTCTATCCGCACCCGAATCAAATAAAACGTAAGCAGATTTATTGTCAATAAGAAACGTACCCGTAACAAGCTCCGGGTCTTCCTGTGCCTCTGCCGCATTAATATTGAAAACTCTTCCACGGCCTTGTCCATTCGTGTTCTCCTGGTTCGGGCAATTTCTAATAATGTGGCCCGGTTTTCCACATTTATAACAAACTACATTGGCATAACTTGCTCCGACACTACTTGCTCCGCCATTACTCGTTCCGACACCATTTGTTCCTTTCGTTCTATTAAACCCTGGTCCGTAGACCTCACACTTCGCCGCGCTATGACCATTTCTTTTACACTTGTTGCAAAATTTGGTGCAGAACCCCGAGTGATTCTTTTCACACCTTTGGCATAGCTGCTTCTGATTGTTGTTGTTGTTGCGGTTATTATTGTTGTTGGGATGATTGTTGTAGTTGCTGTTGTTCTTGTTGTTGTTGTTGGGCCGTTTGTTGTAGTTGCGATTGATGTTGCGATTGTTGGGATAATTGTTACGATTATTGTTGTAATTGCTGTTGTTGTTGTATTGGTGATTCTTATCACCGTTTTCCTCCCACTTTCTTTTGACTTGCTTCACATTGGCCTCTTCAGCAGTCTGTTCTTTAATTCTTTCTTCAATCTGGTTCACGAGTTTGTGAGCCATTCTACATGCCTGTTGTATGGAGGCGGGCTCGTGTGAACTTATATCTTCTTGGATTCTTTCCGGTAATCCTTTCACAAACGCGTCGATCTTCTCTTCCTCATCTTCGAATGCTCCCGGACACAATAGGCACAATTCTGTGAATCGTCTTTCGTACGTGGTAATATCAAATCCTTGGGTTCGTAACCCTCTAAGTTCTGTCTTGAGCTTATTGACCTCGGTTCTGGGACGGTACTTCTCATTCATCAAGTGCTTGAATGCTGACCACGGTAGTGCGTACGCATCGTCTTGTCCCACTTGCTCTAGATAGGTATTCCACCATGTTAACGCAGAACCTGTGAAGGTATGCGTAGCGTACTTCACTTTGTCCTCTTCAGTACACTTACTTATGGCAAACACCGATTCGACCTTCTCGGTCCACCGTTTCAATCCGATCGGTCCTTCGGTTCCATCAAATTCCAAAGGTTTGCAGGCAGTGAATTCTTTGTAGGTGCATCCTACACGATTTCCTGTACTGCTAGATCCAAGGTTATTGTTGGTATGTAGCGCAGCCTGTACTGCGGCTATGTTTGAAGCTAGAAAAGTACAGAATTCCTCTTCATTCATATTCACGGTGTGTCGAGTAGTCGGTGCCATTTCCTTCAAAATAGTTAAATGGAACAAGTTAATCATACAGAAAATTAAGAGTAGTTAATAGTATTTCGTAGCATAATATGAACTCATTTATAAAAGCTTTTTCTTCATATTAGCGTTTTATAAGTTTAAATTCGGGTAGTACCTACCCGTTAAGTTCATACTTAGTAGCTAATATACAATTCAACTACTACAATTCTATATGAAAAACTGATTATAGTAATATTTCGCGTTCAAACTTTTATACAATATTTTACAAACTTACAATACCGCTTATTTTACATAAAGCATGAAATATAGCACACAATAACTTTGATACAAAATAGTTGTGAAGACAATTCTAGCTAGTACACAAGTCGTTCAGCAAAGGCAATAAAGACACGTAATTCATACGTCCAGAAACAAGTCATGCATTCTGGTTTTACTAGGACTACTTCCCATCCTTGGTCTTGTGCAACATAACCGTTATGGCCGTTGATAAGACAGTGTGTTGTAACGTCATCAAAGGGACGAGGGTTACGTAATGTCCAACAGTCCCGTAATAATCTAAAAACCTCATTTCTTACCCCAATTACCGACTCCGTCACTTGTGGAAACGTTTTGTTTAATAGTTGTAGCCCGATGTTCTTGTTCTCACTTTGGTGAGAAGCGAACATTACTAATCCGTAAGCATAACATGCTTCTTTATGTTGCATGTTAGCCGCTTTTTCTAAATCACGAAGTCCAATATTCGGATATATTGAGTCAAAATAATTTCTTAACCCGTTGCGTAAAATAGCATTTGGGTTCCCCGCAATATATGCGTCAAAGTAAACACATCGTAACTTATGGGTTTCCCAATGTGATATCCCCCATCTTTCAAACGAAAGTCTCTTATAAACCAAGACATTCTTGGAACGTTCTTCGAATGTCTTACAAACTGATCTCGCCTTAAATAGTTGTGCCGAAGAATTCTGGCCGACTCTAGACAAGATTTCATCAATCATGTCTCCGGGTAGGTCTCTTAAAATATTGGGTTGTCTATCCATTTTGTGTTTTTAAACTGTAAAATAGACAAGAGTTAGATTCATAAAAAAATACTTATTAATACAAGCAATTTTTACATATATCATAAAGCATAAGAACACTATATTACATATATTACACCACACGAATACAACTATCTTATTCCGACTCGCTCGTTTCTTCTTCTTCGGTTTTGGTTCGTTTTGCCAAGTTTCTAGGGATATATGATGTTCCCCTAATACGAGCCGTCGTTGTCCACATTGGTTTAGAAAAACCTGGTGGTTTAGAGGTTCCCGGGTCATTGTTACAACTTAAGGACTTCGGGGGTTGACGATACATATAAAGTTCATCGGGGTTGGAATTAGATTTCTCTATTTTTATGCCCTTTCCCTTATTATTTTCTTTTGCCTTTTTAAATTCAGTTGGGGTAATTTCTATAACATCATCGGAATTCTCGTCGGAATCCGATTCATCGGAGAATTGGTAATCCTCCCAATATTTTGCTTCCTTGGCGGAAACACCATTGACCATAATTAACTTTGGTCGGTTGGTTGAGGATTTTCTTTTACTTAACCGTTTTATTATTTCCCCCACCGGTTCTATTTCTTCATCCGGTTCCGATTCTTCTTCCGGTTCCGATTCTTCTTCCGGTTCCGACTCTTCTTCCGGTTCCTCTTCGGGAACTTGTGAATCAGTCCACAAATCATTCCAATTTACATTTGACTCTTCATTATTATTAGGTGAGTCAATGGGACTTGTTCTAAAGGTAGACATCTATCACATAATATCAAACACGTTAAGAGATTAATATATCACATAATATTCATATGTTAAAAATATATAGTTTCCAACAAAAATGTTAAGCAATCATTTTTAAAGAAAACACGGTCGAAGTCCAGACTCACTAATGCATCCTAACAAACTCGATAAGACACACTAATGCAAATTTTCTGGTTCTCTAAGACCAACGCTCTGATACCAACTGAAATGTCCCGTTCTTATTGATTAAAAACGTTCCATATTAATTGATTTCGTTGCGAGGTTTTGACCTCTATATGAGACGTTTTTCAAAGACTGCATTCATTTTTAAACAAACCATAACCTTTATTTCATCAATAAAGGTTTAAAAAGCTTTACGTAGATTATCAAATAATGATAATCTAAAATATCCTGTTTACACACGACCATTACATAATGGTTTACAATACAAATATGTTACAACAAAAT
The DNA here is from genome assembly GCF_046630445.1 of Rutidosis leptorrhynchoides. Classification (NCBI taxonomy): domain Eukaryota; kingdom Viridiplantae; phylum Streptophyta; class Magnoliopsida; order Asterales; family Asteraceae; genus Rutidosis; species Rutidosis leptorrhynchoides. The sequence continues at coordinate 559,741,695 of NC_092336.1, read as the reverse complement.
AAGTTTCTTGAATGCAGTTTTTACACAATATCATACAAGCATGGACTCCAAATCTTGTCCTTATTTAAGTATGCGACAACGGAAGCTCTTAATATTCACCTGAGAATAAACATGCTTTAAACGTCAACAAAAATGTTGGTGAGTTATAGGTTTAACCTATATATATCAAATCGTAACAATAGACCACAAGATTTCATATTTCAATACACATCCCATACATAGAGATAAAAATCATTCATATGGTGAACACCTGGTAACCGACATTAACAAGATGCATATATAAGAATATCCCCATCATTCCGGGACACCCTTCGGATATGATATAAATTTCGAAGTACTAAAGCATCCGGTACTTTGGATGGGGTTTGTTAGACCCAATAGATCTATCTTTAGGATTCGCGTCAATTAGGGTGTCTGTTCCCTAATTCTTAGATTACCAGACTTAATAAAAAGGGCATATTCGATTTCGATAATTCAACCATAGAATGTAGTTTCACGTACTTGTGTCTATTTTGTAAATCATTTATAAAACCTGCATGTATTCTCATCCCAAAAATATTAGATTTTAAAAGTGGGACTATAACTCACTTTCACAGATTTTTACTTCGTCGGGAAGTAAGACTTGGCCACTGGTTGATTCACGAACCTATAACAATATATACATATATATCAAAGTATGTTCAAAATATATTTACAACACTTTTAATATATTTTGATGTTTTAAGTTTATTAAGTCAGCTGTCCTCGTTAGTAACCTACAACTAGTTGTCCACAGTTAGATGTACAGAAATAAATCGATAAATATTATCTTGAATCAATCCACGACCCAGTGTATACGTATCTCAGTATTGATCACAACTCAAACTATTTATATTTTGGAATCAACCTCAACCCTGTATAGCTAACTCCAACATTCACATATAGAGTGTCTATGGTTGTTCCGAAATATATATAGATGTGTCGACATGATAGGTCGAAACATTGTATACGTGTCTATGGTATCTCAAGATTACATAATATATAATACAAGTTGATTAAGTTATGGTTGGAATAGATTTGTTACCAATTTTCACGTAGCTAAAATGAGAAAAATTATCCAATCTTGTTTTACCCATAACTTCTTCATTTTAAATCCGTTTTGAGTGAATCAAATTGCTATGGTTTCATATTGAACTCTATTTTATGAATCTAAACAAAAAAAGTATAGGTTTCTAGTCGGAAAAATAAGTTACAAGTCGTTTTTGTAAAGGTAGTCATTTCAGTCGAAAGAACGACGTCTAGATGACCATTTTAGAAAACATACTTCCACTTTGAGTTTAACCATAATTTTTGGATATAGTTTCATGTTCATAATAAAAATCATTTTCTCAGAATAACAACTTTTAAATCAAAGTTTATCATAGTTTTTAATTAACTAACCCAAAACAGCCCGCGGTGTTACTACGACGGCGTAAATCCGGTTTTACGGTGTTTTTCGTGTTTCCAGGTTTTAAATCATTAAGTTAGCATATCATATAGATATAGAACATGTGTTTAGTTGATTTTAAAAGTCAAGTTAGAAGGATTAACTTTTGTTTGCGAACAAGTTTAGAATTAACTAAACTATGTTCTAGTGATTACAAGTTTAAACCTTCGAATAAGATAGCTTTATATGTATGAATCGAATGATGTTATGAACATCATTACTACCTTAAGTTCCTTGGATGAACCTACTGGAAAAGAGAAAAATGGATCTAGCTTCAATGGATCCTTGGATGGCTCAAAGTTCTTGAAGCAAAATCATGACACGAAAACAAGTTCAAGTAAGATCATCACTTGAAATAAGATTGTTATAGTTATAGAAATTGAACCAAAGTTTGAATATGATTATTACCTTGTATTAGAATGATAACCTACTGTAAGAAACAAAGATTTCTTGAGGTTGGATGATCACCTTACAAGATTGGAAGTGAGCTAGCAAACTTGAAAGTATTCTTGATTTTATGAAACTAGAACTTTTGGAATTTATGAAGAACACTTAGAACTTGAAGATAGAACTTGAGAGAGTTCAATTAGATGAAGAAAATTGAAGAATGAAAGTGTTTGTAGGTGTTTTTGGTCGTTGGTGTATGGATTAGATATAAAGGATATGTAATTTTGTTTTCATGTAAATAAGTCATGAATGATTACTCATATTTTTGTAATCTTATGAGATATTTCATGCTAGTTGCCAAATGATGGTTCCCACATGTGTTAGGTGACTCACATGGGCTGCTAAGAGCTGATCATTGGAGTGTATATACCAATAGTACATACATCTAAAAGCTGTGTATTGTACGAGTACGAATACGGGTGCATACGAGTAGAATTGTTGATGAAACTGAACGAGAATGTAATTGTAAGCATTTTTGTTAAGTAGAAGTATTTTGATAAGTGTATTGAAGTCTTTAAAAAGTGTATAAATACATATTAAAACACTACATGTATATACATTTTAACTGAGTCGTTAAGTCATCGTTAGTCGTTACATGTAAGTGTTGTTTTGAAACCTTTAGGTTAACGATCTTGTTAAATGTTGTTAACCCAATGTTTATAATATCAAAAGAGATTTTAAATTATTATATTATCATGATATTATGATGTACGAATATCTCTTAATATGATATATATACATTAAATGTCGTTACAACGATAAACGTTACATATATGTCTCGTTTCAAAATCATTAAGTTAGTAGTCTTGTTTTTACATATGTAGTTCATTGTTAATATACTTAATGATATGTTTACTTATCATAGTATCATGTTAACTATATATATATATATCCATATATATGTCATCATATAGTTTTTACAAGTTTTAACGTTCGTGAATCACCGGTCAACTTGGGTGGTCAATTGTCTATATGAAACCTATTTCAATTAATCAAGTCTTAACAAGTTTGATTTCTTAACATGTTGGAAACATTTAATCATGTAAACATCAATCTCAATTAATATATATAAACATGGAAAAGTTCGGGTCACTACAATCACTGGCACCAACAGTACCACCAACAGCAACATTCGCATCCCACACCTCAACATCAAAACCTATACATCGAACATCAACATCATACGAACCATAGATACCAAGGAGTACAAACAACAATGAACGATGAAACATTGATCTATAACTTCATTAATATTCTGCGAAGAATATGTGATTCCTAATAGTTAACGATGAAGTATTGATCCATAACTTCATTAATATTCTGTAAAGAATATGTGGTTCCTAATAGTTTTAGAGATTTCTTATTCTAGCTCAAATCGAAAATCATATGAGTTTAATATCATATTAACTCATTAAATCCATGATTACATTTAAAGAAAATATATATGTATATATATATTTTCATAAAAATTGTAATTAAAAATTCTTTTGTACAAACTGTTAATGGTGAAAATATTTTAACGGGTAGGTAATACCCGAGAAATATTTAGATTTCACATTAATAAGTTGCACTGTACATTCTTCAATTCAGATTCTGCAGTCATTAACAATACTGTTCAAATCTACATATATACGTATCCGTTCACCAAAGAATAACCATTTTCATTCAAATTTAATTTCATATTCGGATTTTTACCAATCAAAATCCAAGTCAAGATTTGACATAAGACATCACTTTTAGATTTATACATCTTTCAAAGCCATACTTTGAATTCAAAACTGTGCCAGATCCATTGGCGTGTTATTACCGAAAATAACTTTACAATACCTTTCCAAAATTAGCCAATTTTTTCACAGCTCCAGCAAATCAACTTCGACTTTCATTCGGATTAGCCATATTATAACTTTAATATATAAGGTTGCCACTTGATTTCATCCTAAACAATCATTCGTATCTTGACGATTACCATCAGCGTTTAATCATCTAAAAACACAATTCTCTTGAAACCACCTCGGATTGATAACCGATGATTCAGATATGGTAGCATTAAATGCAGAGGAAACAGCAAAATTGTAGATGGTCTAAATAGCCAAAAATTTGATAATAAATAATGGAAGGTTGGGAACGCTCGATAGAAAATTTGGTACTGAAAAATGGATTGAGCTAACCATGAAGGAGACCAAGGACAAATACAAGGACCAAACCCTATATTTAAAGAATCCAGGTAATTTTGGATCCGATAAAATCTTTTGAGAATATCTTGCTCCGTACCCATGTTAAATCTTATGGAAAATCTTTCTTCATCGACCTTCGATCTTAGAAATTCTGAAAATATCATCATAAATATCTTCGATATTTCTGAGGATATTTTCATAACTCTTCTTGTCCGAAATTAGATATCTCTTCGTGCTATCCGTATTACATCATAAAGAAAACTGTTTTAGTTTCTCTATTTAAGTTTTAAATTATGAATGAATTCTGGAGAAGTGTTGGAAATTGAAGCATGAGTTATTATTGAAATGTCCCGTTCTTATTGATTAAAAGCGTTCCATATTAATTGATTTCGTTGCGAGGTTTTGACCTCTATATGAGATGTTTTTCAAAGACTGCATTCATTTTTAAAACAAACCATAACCTTTATTTCATAAATAAAGGTTTAAAAAGCTTTACGTAGATTATCAAATAATGATAATCTAAAATATCCTGTTTACACACGACCATTACATAATGGTTTACAATACAAATATGTTACATCGAAATCAGTTTCTTGAATGCAGTTTTTACACAATATCATACAAACATGGACTCCAAATCTTGTCCTTATTTTAGTATGCAACAGCGGAAGCTCTTAATATTCACCTGAGAATAAACATGCTTTAAACGTCAACAAAAATGTTGGTGAGTTATAGGATTAACCTATATATATCAAATCGTAACAATAGACCACAAGATTTCATATTTCAATACACATCCCATACATAGAGATAAAAATCATTCATATGGTGAACACCTGGTAACCGACATTAACAAGATGCATATATGAGAATATCCCCATCATTCCGGGACACCCTTTGGATATGATATAAATTTTGAAGTACTAAAGCATCCGGTACTTTGGATGGGGTTTGTTAGGCCCAATAGATCTATCTTTAGGATTCGCGTCAATTAGGGTGTCTGTTCTCTAATTCTTAGATTACCAGACTTAATAAAAAGGGGCATATTCGATTTCGATAATTCAACCATAGAATGTAGTTTCACGTACTTGTGTCTATTTTGTAAATCATTTATAAAACCTGCATGTATTCTCATCCCAAAAATATTAGATTTTAAAAGTGGGACTATAACTCACTTTCACAGATTTTTTACTTCGTCGAGAAGTAAGACTTGGCCACTATTGATTCACGAACCTATAACAATATATACATATATATTAAAGTATGTTCAAAATATATTTACAACACTTTTAATATATTTTGATGTTTTAAGTTTATTAAGTCAGCTGTCCTCGTTAGTAACCTACAACTAGTTGTCCACAGTTAGATGTACAGAAATAAATCGATAAATATTATCTTGAATCAATCCACGACCCAGTGTATACGTATCTCAGTATTGATCACAACTCAAACTATATATATTTTGGAATCAACCTCAACCCTGTATAGCTAACTCCAACATTCACATATAGAGTGTCTATGGTTGTTCCGAAATATATATAGATGTGTCGACATGATAGGTCGAAACATTGTATACGTGTCTATGGTATCTCAAGATTACATAATATACAATACAAGTTGATTAAGTTATGGTTGGAATAGATTTGTTACCAATTTTCACGTAGCTAAAATGAGAAAAATTATCCAATCTTGTTTTACCCATAACTTCTTCATTTTAAATCCGTTTTGAGTGAATCAAATTGCTATGGTTTCATATTGAAATATATTTTATGAATCTAAACAGAAAAAGTATAGGTTTATAGTCGGAAGAATAAGTTACAAGTCGTTTTTGTAAAGGTAGTCATTTCAGTCGAAAGAACGACGTCTAGATGACCATTTTAGAAAACATACTTCCACTTTGAGTTTAACCATAATTTTTGGATATAGTTTCATGTTCATAATAAAAATCATTTTCTCAGAATAACAACTTTTAAATCAAAGTTTATCATAGTTTTTAATTAACTAACCCAAAACAGCCCGCGGTGTTACTACGACGGCGTAAATCCGGTTTTACGGTGTTTTTCGTGTTTCCAGGTTTTAAATCATTAAGTTAGCATATCATATAGATATAGAACATGTGTTTAGTTAATTTTAAAAGTCAAGTTAGAAGGATTAACTTTTGTTTGCGAACAAGTTTAGAATTAACTAAACTATATTCTAGTGATTACGAGTTTAAACCTTCGAATAAGATAGTTTTATATATATGAATCGAATGATGTTATGAACATCATTACTACCTCAAGTTTAGTAGGTAAACCTACTGGAAGTGACAAGAAATGATCTAGCTTCAAAGGATCTTGGATGGCTTGAAAGTTCTTGAAGTAGGATCATGACACAAAAACAAGTTCAAGTAAGATTTTTACTCGAATTAAGATAGTTTATAGTTATAGAAAGTGAATCAAAGTTTGAATATGAATATTACCTTGAATAAGAAAGATAACCTACTGTATATAACAAAGGTTTCTTGATCTTAGATGATTACTTGGAATGGATTAGAAAGCTTGGAAGTAAATTAGTAAACTTGAAGTGATTTTTGAAGTGTTCTTGAAGTGTTCTTCCTATGATGATTATAGCTTGATTCTTGAAGTGATTTTTGATGGAGATGATGATTAACTACTGGAAAAATACGTTCATAATAGTGTGTGTGTGTGTGTGTTGAGAGGGAATTAGAAAGAGAATTGGAAGTGAAATGGAGTGAATGATGAGTGGTAATTGGTGAGTGGTGAGTGGGGTTAAAAGGAGTTCTAGTTAGTTGACTAGCTCATGGTAGAAGTTAAAATTGATTATTCATACATGACATAATCAAGAGTGGAATCCCATGCTAGTTCCTATTGGTATATACCCATAGTAAGTACGTTTTGAAGCTGTGTATAATACGGGTAAGAATACGACTAGAATTCTTGATGAAAGAAAAGAATGGGAAAGTAACTGTAACCATTTTCGTTAAGTATGAGTGTTTTGATATATGTCTTGAAGTCTTCCAAAAGTATTTTAATACATCTAAATACACTACATGTATATACATTTTAACTGAGTCGTTAAGTCATCGTTAGTCGTTACATGTAAGTGTTGTTTTGAAACCTTTAAGTTAACGATCTCAATTAATGTTGTTAACCCATTGTTTATTATATCTAATGAGATGTTAAATTATTATATTATCATGATATTATGATATATTAATATATCTTAATATGATATATATACATTTAAATGTCGTTACAACGATAATCGTTACATATATGTCTCGTTTCGAAATCCTTAAGTTAGTAGTCTTGTTTATATGTATATAACTCATTGTTAATATACTTATGGAGATACTTACTTATCATAATCTCATGTTAACCATATGTATATCCATATATATATCGTCATGTCATTTTTACAAGTATTAACGTTCGTGAATCGCCGGTCAACTTGGGTGGTCAATTGTCTATATGAAACATATTTCAATTAATCAAGTCTTAACAAGTTTGATTGCTTAACATGTTGGAAACATTTAATCATGTAAATATCAATCTCAATTAATATATATAAACATGGAAAAGTTCGGGTCACTACAGTACCTACCCGTTAAATAAATTTCGTCCCGAAATTTTAAGCTGTTGAAGGTGTTGACGAATCTTCTGGAAATAGATGCGGGTATTTCTTCTTCATCTGATCTTCACGCTCCCAGGTAAACTCGGGTCCTCTACGAGCATTCCATCTAACCTTAACTTTTAACCTCACGATCCATTATTTCGACGGGTTCTTCGATGAATTGAAGTTTTTCGTTGATTTGGATTTCATCTAACGGAATAGTGAGATCTTCTTTAGCAAAACATTTCTTTAAATTCGAGACATGGAAAGTGTTATGTACAGCCGCGAGTTGTTGAGGTAACTCAAGTCGGTAAGCTACTGGTCCGACACGATCAATAATCTTGAATGGTCCAATATACCTTGGATTTAATTTCCCTCGTTTACCAAATCAAACAACGCCTTTCCAAGGTGCAACTTTAAGCATGACCATCTCTCCAATTTCAAATTCTATATCTTTTCTTTTAATGTCAGCGTAGCTCTTTTGTCGACTTTGGGCGGTTTTCAACCGTTGTTGAATTTGGATGATCTTCTCGGTAGTTTCTTGTATAATCTCCGGACCCGTAATCTGTCTATCCCCCACTTCACTCCAACAAATCGGAGACCTGCACTTTCTACCATACAGTGCTTCAAACGGCGCCATCTCAATGCTTGAATGGTAGCTGTTGTTGTAGGAAAATTCTGCTAACGGTAGATGTCGATCCCAACTGTTTCCGAAATCAATAACACATGCTCGTAGCATGTCTTCAAGTGTTTGTATCATCCTTTAGCTCTGCCCATCAGTTTGTGGATGATAGGCAGTACTCATATCTAGACGAGTTCCTAATGCTTGCTGTAATGTCTGCCAGAATCTTGAAATAAATATGCCATCCCTATCAGAGATAATAGAGATTGGTATTCCATGTCTGGAGACGACTTCCTTCAAATACAGTCGTGCTAACTTCTCCATCTTGTCATCTTCTCTTATTGGCAGGAAGTGTGCTGATTTGGTGAGACGATCAACTATTACCCAAATAGTATCAAAACCACTTGCAGTCCTTGGCAATTTAGTGATGAAATCCATGGTAATGTTTTCCCATTTCCATTCTGGGATTTCGGGTTGTTGAAGTAGACCTGATGGTTTCTGATGCTCAACTTTGACCTTAGAACACGTCAAACATTCTCCTACGTATTTAGCAACATCGGCTTTCATACCCGGCCACCAAAAATGTTTCTTGAGATCCTTGTACATCTTCCCCGTTCCAGGATGTATTGAGTATCTGGTTTTATGAGCTTCTCTAAGTACCATTTCTCTCATATCTCCAAATTTTGGTACCCAAATCCTTTCAGCCCTATACCGGGTTCCGTCTTCCCGAATATTAAGATGCTTCTCCGATCCTTTGGGTATTTCATCCTTTAAATTTCTCTCTTTTAAAACTCCTTGTTGCGCCTCCTTTATTTGAGTAGTAAGGTTATTATGAATCATTATATTCATAGATTTTACTCGAATGGGTTCTCTGTCCTTCCTGCTCAAGGCATCGGCTACCACATTTGCCTTCCCCGGGTGGTAACGAATCTCAAAGTCGTAATCATTCAATAATTCAATCCACCTACGCTGCCTCATATTCAGTTGTTTCTGATTAAATATGTGTTGAAGACTTTTGTGGTCGGTATATATAATACTTTTAACCCCATATAAGTAGTGCCTCCAAGTCTTTAATGCAAAAACAACCGCGCCTAATTCCAAATCATGCGTCGTATAATTTTGTTCGTGAATCTTCAATTGTCTAGACGCATAAGCAATCACCTTCGTTCGTTGCATTAATACACAACCAAGACCTTGCTTTGATGCATCACAATAAATCACAAAATCATCATTCCCTTCAGGCAATGACAATATAGGTGCCGTAGTTAGCTTTTTCTTCAATAACTGAAACGCTTTCTCTTGTTCATCATTCCATTCAAATTTCTTCCCTTTATGCATTAATGCAGTCAAGGGTTTTGCTATTCTGGAAAAGTCTTGGATGAACCTTCTGTAGTAACCAGCTAGTCCTAAAAACTGGCGTATGTGTTTTGGAGTTTTCGGGGTTTCCCACTTTTCAACAGTTTCTATCTTTGCCGGATCCACCTTAATACCTTCTTTGTTCACTATGTGACCGAGGAATTGAACTTCTTCCAACCAAAATGCACACTTTGAAAACTTAGCGTACAATTCTTCCTTCCTCAATACTTCTAACACCTTTCTCAAATGTTCACCGTGTTCTTGGTCATTCTTTGAGTAAATAAGTATGTCATCAATGAAAACAATGACAAACTTGTCAAGGTATGGTCCACACACTCGGTTCATAAGGTCCATGAACACAGCTGGTGCATTAGTTAAACCAAACGGCATGACCATAAACTCGTAATGACCGTAACGTGTTCTGAAAGCAGTCTTTGGAATATCATCTTCTTTCACCCGCATTTGATGATACCCGGAACGTAAGTCAATCTTTGAATAAACAGACGAGCCTTGTAGTTGATCAAATAAGTCGTCGATTCTCGGTAGTGGGTAGCGGTTCTTGATGGTAAGTTTGTTCAACTCTCGGTAGTCGATACACAACCTGAATGTACCATCTTTCTTCTTGACAAACAAAACAGGAGCTCCCCACGGTGATGTGCTTGGTCGAATGAAACCACGCTCTAAAAGTTCTTGTAATTGGCTTTGCAGTTCTTTCATCTCGCTGGGTGCGAGTCTGTAAGGAGCACGAGCTATTGGTGCAGCTCCTGGTACAAGATCTATTTGAAATTCAACGGATCGATGTGGGGGTAATCCCGGTAATTCTTTCGGAAATACATCAGGAAATTCTTTTACAATGGGAACATCATTGATGCTCTTTTCTTCAGTTTGTACTTTCTCGATGTGTGCTAGAACAGCATAGCAACCTTTTCTTATTAGTTTTTGTGCCTTCAAATTACTAATAAGATGTAGCTTCGTGTTGCCCTTTTCTCCGTACACCATTAAGGGTTTTCCTTTTTCTCGTATAATGCGAATTGCATTTTTGTAACAAACGATCTCTGCTTTCACTTCTTTCAACCAGTCCATACCGATTATCACATCAAAACTCCCTAACTCTACTGGTATCAAATCAAACTTAAATGTTTCGCTAACCAGTTTAATTTCTCGATTCCGACATATATTATCTGCTGAAATTAATTTACCATTTGCTAATTCGAGTAAAAATTTACTATCCAAAGGCGTCAATGGACAACTTAATTTAGCACAAAAATCTCTACTCATATAGCTTCTATCCGCACCCGAATCAAATAAAACGTAAGCAGATTTATTGTCAATAAGAAACGTACCCGTAACAAGCTCCGAGTCTTCCTGTGCCTCTGCTGCATTAATATTGAAAACTCTTCCGCGGCCTTGTCCATTCGTGTTCTCCTGGTTCGGGCAATTTCTAATAATGTGGCCCGGTTTTCCACATTTATAACAAACTACATTGGCATAACTTGCTCCGACACTACTTGCTCCACCATTACTCGTTCCAACACCATTTGTTCCTTTCGTTCTATTAACCCCTGGTCCGTAGACCTCACACTTCGCCGCGCTATGACCATTTCTTTTACACTTGTTGCAAAATTTGGTGCAGAACCCCGAGTGATACTTTTCACACCTTTGGCATAGCTGCTTCTGATTGTTGTTGTTGTTGCAGTTATTATTGTTGTTGGGATGATTGTTGTAGTTGTTGTTGTTGTTGTTGTTGTTGTTGTTGTTGTTGTTGTTGTTGTTGTTGTTGTTGTTGTTGTTGTTGTTGTTGTTGTTGTTATTGTTGGGCCGTTTGTTGTAGTTGCGATTGATGTTGCGATTGTTGGGATAATTGTTGCGATTATTGTTGTAATTGCTGTTGTTGTTGTATTGGTGATTCTTATCACCGTTTTCCTCCCACTTTCTTTTGACTTGCTTCACATTGGCCTCTTCAGCAGTCTGTTCTTTAATTCTTTCTTCAATCTGGTTCACTAGTTTGTGAGCCATTCTACATGCCTGTTGTATGGAGGCGGGCTCGTGTGAACTTATATCTTCTTGGATTCTTTCCGGTAATCCTTTCACAAACGCGTCGATCTTCTCTTCCTCATCTTCGAATGCTCCCGGACACAATAGGCACAATTCTGTGAATCGTCTTTCGTACGTGGCAATATCAAATCCTTGGGTTCGTAACCCTCTAAGTTCTGTCTTGAGCTTATTGACCTCGGTTCTGGGACGGTACTTCTCGTTCATCAAGTGCTTGAATGCTGACCACGGTAGTGCGTACGCATCGTCTTGTCCCACTTGCTCTAGATAGGTATTCCACCATGTTAACGCAGAACCTGTGAAGGTATGCGTAGTGTACTTCACTTTGTCCTCTTCAGTACACTTACTTATGGCAAACACCGATTCGACCTTCTCGGTCCATCGTTTCAATCCGATCGGTCCTTCGGTTCCATCAAATTCCAAAGGTTTGCAGGCAGTGAATTCTTTGTAGGTGCATCCTACACGATTTCCTGTACTGCAAGATCCAAGGTTATTGTTGGTATGTAGCGCAGCCTTTACTGCGGCTATGTTTGAAGCTAGAAAAGTACGGAATTCCTCTTCATTCATATTCACGGTGTGTCGAGTAGTCGGTGCCATTTCCTTCAAAATAGTCAAATGGAACAAGTTAATCATACAGAATATTAAGAGTAGTTAATAGTATTTCGTAGCATAATATGAACTCATTTATAAAAGCTTTTTCTTCATATTAGCGTTTTATAAGTTTAAATTCGGGTAGTACCTACCCGTTAAGTTCATACTTAGTAGCTAATATACAATTCAACTACTACAATTCTATATGAAAAACTGATTATAATAATATTTCGCGTTCAAACTTTTATACAATATTTTACAAACTTACAATACCGCTTATTTTACATGAAGCATGAAATATAGCACACAATAACTTTGATACAAGATAGTTGTGAAGATAATTCTAGCTAGTACACAAGTCGTTCAGCAAAGGCAATAAAGACACGTAATTCATACGTCCAGAAACAAGTCATGCATTCTGGTTTTACTAGGACTACTTCCCATCCTTGGTCTTGTGGAACATAACCGTTATGGCCGTTGATAAGACAGCGTGTTGTAACGTCGTCAAAGGGACGAGGGTTACGTAATGTCCAACAGTCCCGTAACAATCTAAAAACCTCATTTCTTACCCCAATTACCGACTCCGTCACTTGTGGGAACGTTTTGTTTAATAGTTGTAGGCCGATGTTCTTGTTCTCACTTTGGTGAGAAGCGAACATTACTAATCCGTAAGCATAACATGCTTCTTTATGTTGCATGTTAGTCGTTTTTTCTAAATCACGAAGTCCAATATTCGGATATATTGAGTCAAAATAATTTCTTAACCCATTGCGTAAAATAGCATTTGGGTTCCCCGCAATATATGCGTCAAAGTAAACACATCGTAACTTATGGATTTCCCAATGTGATATCCCCCATCTTTCGAACGAAAGTCTTTTATAAACCAAGGCATTCTTGGAACGTTCTTCGAATGTCTTACAAACTGATCTCGCCTTAAATAGTTGTGCCGAAGAATTCTGACCGACTCTAGACAAGATTTCATCAATCATGTCTCCGGGTAGGTCTCTTAAAATATTGGGTTGTCCATTTTGTGTTTTTATACTGTAAAATAGACAAGAGTTAGATTCATAAAAAAAAATACTTATTAATACAAGCAATTTTTACATATATCATAAAGCATAAGCACACTAAATTACATATATTACACCACACGAATACAACTATCTTATTTCGACTCGCTTGTTTCTTCTTCTTCGGTTTTGGTTCGTTTTGCCAAGTTTCTAGGGATATACGATGTTCCCCTAATACGAGCCGTCGTTATCCACATTAGTTTAGAAAAACCTGGTGGTTTAGAGGTTCCCGGGCCATTGTTACAACTTAAGGACTTCGGGGGTTGACGATACATATAAAGTTCATCGGGGTTGGAATTAGATTTCTCTATTTTTATGCCCTTTCCCTTATTATTTTCTTTTGCCTTTTTAAATTCAGTTGGGGTAATTTCTATAACATCATCGGAATTCTCGTCGGAATCCGATTCATAGGAGAATTGGTAATCCTCCCAATATTTTGCTTCCTTGGCAGAAACACCATTGACCATAATTAACCTTGGTCTGTTGGTTGAGGATTTTCTTTTACTTAACCGTTTTATTATTTCCCCCCACCGGTTCTATTTCTTCATCCGGTTCTGATTCTTCTTCCGGTTCCGATTCTTCTTCTGGTTCCGACTCTTCTTCCGGTTCCTCTTCGGGAACTTGTGAATCAGTCCACGAATCATTCCAATTTACATTTGACTCTTCATTATTATTAGGTGAGTCAATGGGACTTGTTCTAGAGGTAGACATCTATCCCATAATATCAAACGCGTTAAGAGATTAATATATCACATAATATTCACATGTTAAAAATATATAGTTTCCAACAAATAAGCAATCATTTTTCAAGTAAACACGGTCGAAGTCCAGACTCACTAATGCATCCTAATAAACTAGATAAGACATACTAATGCAAAATTCTGGTTCTCTAAGACCAATGCTCTGATACCAACTGAAATGTCCCGTTCTTATTGATTAAAAACGTTCCATATTAATTGATTTCGTTGCGAGGTTTTGACCTCTATATGAGATGTTTTTCAAAGACTGCATTCATTTTTAAAACATACCATAACCTTTATTTCATAAATAAAGGTTTAAAAAGCTTTACGTAGATTATCAAATAATGATAATCTAAAATATCCTGTTTACACACGACCATTACATAATGGTTTACAATACAAATATGTTACATCGAAATCAGTTTCTTGAATGCAGTTTTTACACAATATCATACAAACATGGACTCCAAATCTTGTCCTTATTTTAGTATGCAACAGCGGAAGCTCTTAATATTCACCTGAGAATAAACATGCTTTAAACGTCAACAAAAATGCTGGTGAGTTATAGGTTTAACCTATATATATCAAATCGTAACAATAGACCACAAGATTTCATATTTCAATACACATCCCATACATAGAGATAAAAATCATTCATATGGTGAACACCTGGTAACCGACATTAACAAGATGCATATATGAGAATATCCCCATCATTCCGGGACACCCTTCGGATATGATATAAATTTCGAAGTACTAAAGCATCCGGTACTTTGGATGGGGTTTGTTAGGCCCAATAGATCTATCTTTAGGATTCGCGTCAATTAGGGTGTCTGTTCTCTAATTCTTAGATTACCAGACTTAATAAAAAGGGGCATATTCGATTTCGATAATTCAACCATAGAATGTAGTTTCACGTACTTGTGTCTATTTTGTAAATCATTTATAAAACCTGCATGTATTCTCATCCCAAAAATATTAGATTTTAAAAGTGGGACTATAACTCACTTTCACAGATTTTTTACTTCGTCGAGAAGTAAGACTTGGCCACTGTTGTTTCACGAACCTATAACAATATATACATATATATTAATGTATGTTCAAAATATATTTACAACACTTTTAATATATTTTGATGTTTTAAGTTTATTAAGTCAGCTGTCCTCGTTAGTAACCTACAACTAGTTGTCCACAGTTAGATGTACAGAAATAAATCGATAAATATTATCTTGAATCAATCCACGACCCAGTGTATACGTATCTCAGTATTGATCACAACTCAAACTATATATTTTGGAATCAACCTCAACCCTGTATAGCTAACTCCAACATTCACATATAGAGTGTCTATGGTTGTTCCGAAATATATATAGATGTGTCGACATGATAGGTCGAAACATTGTATACGTGTCTATGGTATCTCAAGATTACATAATATACAATACAAGTTGATTAAGTTATGGTTGGAATAGATTTGTTACCAATTTTCACGTAGCTAAAATGAGAAAAATTATCCAATCTTGTTTTACCCATAACTTCTTCACTTTAAATCCGTTTTGAGTGAATCAAATTGCTATGGTTTCATATTGAACTCTATTTTATGAATCTAAACAGAAAAAGTATAGGTTTATAGTCGGAAGAGTAAGTTACAAGTCGTTTTTGTAAAGGTAGTCATTTCAGTCAAAAGAACGACGTCTAGATGACCATTTTAGAAAACATACTTCCACTTTGAGTTTAACCATAATTTTTGGATATAGTTTCATGTTCATAATAAAAATCATTTTCTCAGAATAACAACTTTTAAATCAAAGTTTATCATAGTTTTTAATTAACTAACCCAAAACAGCCCGCGGTGTTACTACGACGGCGTAAATCCGGTTTTACGGTGTTTTTCGTGTTTCCAGGTTTTAAATCATTAAGTTAGCATATCATATAGATATAGAACATGTGTTTAGTTAATTTTAAAAGTCAAGTTAGAAGGATTAACTTTTGTTTGCGAACAAGTTTAGAATTAACTAAACTATGTTCTAGTGATTACGAGTTTAAACCTTCGAATAAGATAGTTTTATATATATGAATCGAATGATGTTATGAGCATCATTACTACCTCAAGTTTAGTTGGTAAACCTACTGGAAGTGACAATAAATGATCTAGCTTCAAAGGATCTTGGATGGCTTGAAAGTTCTTGAAGTAGGATCATGACACAAAAACAAGTTCAAGTAAGATTTTTACTCGAATTAAGATAGTTTATAGTTATAGAAATTGAATCAAAGTTTGAATATGAATATTACCTTGAATAAGAAAGATAACCTACTATATATAACAAAGGTTTCTTGATCTTAGATGATTACTTGGAATGGATTAGAAAGATTGGAAGTAAATTAGTAAACTTGAAGGGATTTTTGAAGTGTTCTTGAAGTGTTCTTCCTATGATGATTATAGCTTGATTCTTGAAGTGATTTTTGATGGAGATGATGATTAACTACTGGAAAAATACATTCATAATAGTGTGTGTGTGTTGAGAGGGAATTAGAAAGAGAATTGGAAGTGAAATGGAGTGAATGATGAGTGGTAATTGGTGAGTGGGGTTAAAAGGAGTTCTAGTTAGTTGACTAGCTCATGGTAGAAGTTAAAATTGATTATTCATACATGACATAATCAAGAGTGGAATCCCATGCTAGTTCCTATTGGTATATACCCATAGTAAGTACGTTTTGAAGCTGTATATAATACGGATAAGAATACGACTAGAATTCTTGATGAAAGAAAAGAATGGGAAAGTAACTGTAACCATTTTTGTTAAGTATGAGTGTTTTGATATATGTCTTGAAGTCTTCCAAAAGTATTTTAATACATCTAAATACACTACATGTATATACATTTTAACTGAGTCGTTAATTCATCGTTAGTCGTTACATGTAAGTGTTGTTTTGAAACCTTTAAGTTAACGATCTCAATTAATGTTGTTAACCCATTATTTATTATATCTAATGAGATGTTAAATTATTATATTATCATGATATTATGATATATTAATATATCTTAATATGATATATATACATTTAAATGTCGTTACAACGATAATCGTTACATATATGTCTCGTTTCGAAATCCTTAAGTTAGTAGTCTTGTTTATATGTATATAACTCATTGTTAATATACTTATGGAGATAATTACTTATCATAATCTCATGTTAACCATATGTATATCCATATATATATCGTCATGTCATTTTTACAAGTATTAACGTTCGTGAATCGCCGGTCAACTTGGGTGGTCAATTGTCTATATGAAACATATTTCAATTAATCAAGTCTTAACAAGTTTGATTGCTTAACATGTTGGAAACATTTAATCATGTAAATATCAATCTCAATTAATATATATAAACATGGAAAAGTTCGGGTCACTACAATTATAATATAATGCGCTTGGCCAACGTGATTATATTACAGTAAGTCATGCTGAGTTCTAATGGAACGTGATGATTCACAGATCATAACGTCATCATGTGCTATGTTACACGACTCTTACATTCTATCTAATCTATACACATATCAAGAACATATTTTCTTGATAGTTCTATCTTGTCTCTTGAATTCTGGTAAACCAATCAATCAATATCGTGTTATTACAATCTCTCTCTTAGAACATTAGTCATGTTCATTCGAACTTCATACCTATAAATTCTGGAGCATTATTCGTTTAACTTAAAGTCGGGAAGAGAAAATAAAAGGATGAAACTCCAAAATAAAAAGGAAATGAAGAGGGTGTATTTATAGTGAAATATCCGACAGAACAATCAAAACAGATCATCGCATTTAACCAAAGAGGATTCTAATTTCCTTAATTACCGAAGAATCAAATCTTATAGATTTCGAAGGTTTTCTTTTAAATCCCTTGAATTCCGGAATTCAACAATGACTACGTCAAAAGTTAAGACGAACCTCTATTTCTTCATTTCAATCTTTTGTGACAGCTTCACTCGTACTTTTCACATGATCGAATCGTTTTATTCATATTACTCAATGGTGATAGAACTCTATTTATCAACTCATATTTGTCATGAAAATATTTTTATTATTAGCCATGACGACCTCGATCAAATTTTGGGACGAAATTTATTTAACGGATAGGTACTATGACGACCCGGAAATTTCTGACCAAATTTAAACTTAATCTTAATCTTAATATAATTTTGACACGATAAGCAAAGTCTGTAATGTTGAGTCTCAAAATCTTTTGAACTGTTTACATAGATTCAATTAACCTTCGACCATTCCCGACGATTCACGAACATTATTTATAAATAAATATGTATATATTATATAAATATAAATATAAAATATATATTAACTATTCATTAAATGTCATCGTATAATATAATATTACATAAATAATATATGATATTACATTAAATTACAAGGTTGAATATAATTGATATATTAATATTATTAACATTACTTTCATCATAAATATCACTATTAATATTTGTATTAGTAATATTATTATGTATAAAATCTGATATGTATAAGTTGTTATATTAGTATTATTAATATTATTATTACTAGTAATATTGTTAGTACCATTAATAAGATTATTAATATCATTAGTATTAATTAAACTATTAAAATTATCATGTATCATAATATTTATTATTACTAGTCTTTTATCAATAATATTATTATATGTAATATTAGTAATAGTATTATTAATAATACTAATATAATTATTAATTACCAAAAACCTATGAAATATATATATATATATATAGATATATAAAAATTAGATATACATATAAAATACGATTTATATATATATATAAATCAATACAACAAATTATATATATAATAAAATTATATACAGATATGAACGAATCTGTTATCAATCTGCATAAGATTTTATTTATTTATTTTTTTCTTCTCTTTTTGTCAACTCTTGTACCATTTAGTTTTACGTTACAATCAAGAGGTACATATTCTTGTTTCCTGTCTGATTATAGATACCAATAGAATCCTGATCAAAGATACAAGACAAATCTGTTTTGAGTCGCTATCTCTTTTATTTCTTTAGCATTCTGTCTTCTTCTCCTGCTTGATTCCTCTTGTTGACATTTGGAGTATAAAACAAATGAAAACACTTTGTTATCCTAAAAATCATTGAACCCTTTAATTCTATTATCAATATCATAATGGTACGAATCTGTTAGATGTCCCTATCTATTTCTATTTTTCTTATTACCTTCTTCCTGCTTGAGATTCTCTGTCGACCACCTTCTTCGCTATAAAACAATCGAGATTAAATTCTTGACATGATATAATCATTCTTACCTCTATTCGAGAGTTAAAAAGAAAAAGGAAGGAAAATAAAACTCACTTAGTATTTTCAAATCACCACATCTTAGAACACCAGTTCAACACCACATGAGAAACAAACCGTAACCATTATAACCGTTGCTGATACAAATTTTTTCTTTGTTTCAAACAAACCCTCACCACCTCAAATTATCTTTTTCGTTTCCTGTTTTGAAACTTGACAACCCATGAAATCTATAACTCATACACCCACTTTCCGTTATTTATTTTAAACAAGGTAAAACCAAGAACCCCATCATGAACAACCCCAATCCGCCACCCCTTTAAGCTGCTATAAACTTTTGTTGCAGTATTATTTTTTCTATTTCCCACTCGCTACTTCACAAATCGAAAGCCTTGTTGTTGAGTACTGCCGCAACTTCGTTCTACTCATTTTAAATATAGGTGAATATAGGTAGGTGGGACGTTTGGTTGATAATTATAATGATGCACGTCCTTTTTCTTTTCTTTTTGGCCTACCATTTCAAAGTAGAAAAATGTAACAACCCGTCCTAATCCACCTGGACGAAGTCATTAACATTTGGTCCCATTGCGATGATCGTCTCCAAGTAATGTCCTTAAAATGAGCAAAATGCACAGCGGAAGACTTAATTCGTACCTGAGAATAAACATGCTTAAAAGTGTCAACCAAAAGGTTGGTGAGTTCATAGGTTTATCATAACAATCATTTCAATATATTAATAGACCACAAGATTTTCGTTTATAAATATATGTACACTCGCAAGTGTATAAGAGTATTCTATAAATCGTAGACACCCGGTAACAAGCCTTAACGTTCATGTTTTACCCTCTGAAGTACACCAGATCAGGTGTGTTTAAAATAACCTCGAAGTACTAAAGCATCCCATAGTCAGGATGGGGTTTGTCAGGCCCAATAGATCTATCTTTAGGATTCGCGCCTACCGTACATAGACAAGTAGTTTAATGTTACCAAGCTAAGGGTATATTTCTGGTTTAAACCCACGTAGAATTAGTTTTAGTACTTGTGCCTATTTCGTAAAACATTTATAAAAAACAGCGCATGTATTCTCAGTCCCAAAAATATATATAAAAGGGAGCAAATGAAACTCACCATAATGTATTTTGTAGTAAAAATACATATGACGACATTGAACAAGTATAGGATTGGCCTCGGATTCACGAACCTATAACAAGTATATATATTAACACCTCTAATTGTACTCGAATAGATTTATATATATTAGATTTATATATTATAAATGTTATCTTAGTAGATTAGGTGTTTCATTAGGAACTTAATTAAATGTATTTGTTTTGTATACTTTAAAGAAGTAGATATATTAATATAGTTTTTGTTAAGTATATTTTTATATGACTAATTTTCATAGTCATATTGATATTAATATTAATAGTAGTATTGATAATAGTAACATAGTTATAATGATAATAATAATAATAATACTAGTAGTAAAAATAATAATAGTACTAATAATGATAGTAATAATGGTAATAATAATAATAAAAAAATGAGTATACCCTTAGAAATCTCCTCTAAAAAGAATTGCCCATGACGGGACTCGAACCCGAAACCTCTCGAATACCCACAAACACCTCCCACCATTCCTCCTTTTCATAATATCTGATTAATATCTGTCCTCAGTAGCTATAACCCATTCCTTGGAGCTTCTATTTATTCTTCTTCTTTGTGAAAAAAAAAAAATGTTACAACTCAGACTCAATAAAGAAAAAGGAAACGGCGGCAGAGAATTATGTAACATTTGTTTTCATTCTTTATTACTTCAATAATCATCATACTCCATCTATCATAATCATCTAAGCACGTCATGAAATTTTCATCAACATGTAATTGCCATCTTATGTACACCTCCTCATCAATAATAATGTTTATTAAAGTGAAAGTGGTGAGTGGGGTTCGATTGATAGAAGGAACGTAAATATGACAAGTGGTGTGTTGATTGATTCGGCCCACCATAAGAAAAGGAATTGGAATTAGAGATTGTAACTTGCAAGTGATTTTTAATTGTAACCGTATACAGTTATCACTTTTTCATCATTCCACAAATGCAATTATCCACATAAAATAATAAAAAAAAATGAACCGATGAATGAATTTGTTCCATCAAATTGGTTTCAAGTGGGGTTCTGGAAGTAGTGGAACATTGGTGGGAATTTAAACAAGTAAAAAAAATAATAATAAAACGCGTGCCTCAGCTAATCAATTGTCGGCCATTACATTCCATCATTCCCATTTGCATCAATTTCCTTGGAGGTTAGTAATACTATATCAACACTCTATATTTAAGTTAATAACTCATGTATCTCACTATCCTTTCCGAAGTTTTCTAATTTAGAGGAAACAAAGCGGCATAAGGTGATTATATAAATATATTGTGATGTTTTGGGTTGTGTTTTGGTGGTTGATCAAGGTAGTTTGAAGTGGACGAGATGGTGGTGGTTGCCTTTGATCGTGAAGGTGGTGGTTAAAAGGTGATAACAGGTGATGCTATGGTGATGGAAGGTGTTCGAATGTATATCAAAATAGGAGGAAGATTAAAGGTGGTGATGGAATTCGATCAAAAGAATGAAACATATAAAGTTACATGTTGGTTGTGGAAGTTGATTAACAGAAGTAAGTAACAGGAGGTAAAGTCACAAGTTGCAGGTTCGTATTTATGTTGTTGTGTTGATTTTCGAATATAAATAACTAATAGTATTTGTTGATGAGGGTTCGTTGATGGTTTATAAGGTGGCGTACTATAGTTGTTTCATGGTCTCGGGTGTGATGAAGTCGAACATGAACAAAAGATTACAAGGTATCACAGTGGTGTTGTTGAGTTTTCAATGGTTTTATGATGGTTCGTGGTATACGGTGGTGAGGTTCGTTTGGGTTGGTATTTTGGTGTAATGGTGATTATATAAAATCGAACCAGGAAACGAATGGCAATTGTAGTTTCTTTTACAATGGTGTTTGTGGTTGGTTTTAATTGATAATGATCATAAAATAATTGAGTGTATGTTAATCCAATTCACCTTGTACTCGTTTATTATATAATCCAATGTCGACAGGTTTAATTCAATCAAGAACAGAACCATTTAAAAAAAAACAAACCGAGTTGTTAATTAGATTGGTACGATGGAAAGTGATATGTAATGGAGTGGGAGCAGAAACAAATTTGTATTGTAGTTTGATGGATACGTGAAAATGAATCAAATCTCCTTTTCCTGATTTTCTAAATTATATAATTAATAATTATTATTAATAATAAATAAATATATTAATAATAATAATACTATTTAATAATAATTATATTAGTAGTAATTATAATTATAATTATAATATTAGTGATAAGATACTAATAAATTTAAGAATACTAATAATAATATGATGATATTAAAATAATAAAAATGTTAATTTTAATAAGTTTAATAATAATTAATGTTAATGATAATAATAAAAATGATAATAATAATGTTATTAATGATATTAGTACTCATCAAAATTAACATTAACATTATTAATGATAATAATATGACAACTTATTCATATCAAATTGTTATATATATATATATATATATATATATATATATATATATATATATATATATATATATATTTATATCTCATATTAGAATTAATAACATTAATAATACAAATACAAACATTAATAATAATGAAGGTAATAACATTAATATAATAATCATATTTTAACTTTAATGTTTATATTATATTTATTATTTCCCATCTATTATATATGTACTTACATTTATATTTACAGATTTATTTACACACAATTGTTCGTGAATCGTCGGGAATAGTCAATGGTCAATTGAATATATGAACATCGTTCCAAAATTTTCGAGACTCAACATTACAGACTTTGATTATCGTGTCGAAACCATATAAAGATTAAGTTTAAATTTGGTCGAAAATTTTCGGGTCGTCACAGTACCTACCCGTTAAAGAAATTTCGTCCCGAAATTTGAGTGTGGTTGTCATGGCTAACAATAAAGATGTTTTCATGATAAATATGAGTCGATAAATAGAGTTTTATCATTATTGACTAATATAGATAAAATAATTCGATTATTCGAAGAGCACGAGTGAAGCTATCACAAAAGAGTGAAATGAGAAATAAAGATTCACCTTAACTTTTGACGTAGTTACTGTTAAAATCCGGAATTCAAGGGATTTAAGGAAATCTTCTAATCAGAAGGAAAATGTATTAGCACTAATTATTAGCAACTGTTGAAATTACGGAAGAACAGAAATATCAAGTAAATATTTCCGTGATATGCTTAGAGATTAAGTATAATGAAAGAGTTATGTAACATGGCACATGATGACGGTAGGGTATGTGAATCATCACGTTCCATTAAAACTTTCAGCATGACTTACTATAATATAATCACGTTGGCCAAGCGCATTATATTATACTAACTCATGCTTCAGTTCCCAACACTTCTCCAAAATTCATTCATAATTAATACTTAGATTTTACAGAAGTTTCCAATATAATGGAATACAGAAAGCGCGAAGAGATAGATAATTTCTGACAAGAATATTTATGAAAATATCCTCAGAAATATTGAAGATATTTATGATGATATTTTGAAATTTCTAAGTTCGGAGGTTGATGAAGAAATTTTTTTTTTTTTTTTTTTTTTGCAAGATTTTAACATGACTTAGGAGCAAGATATTCTCTAAAGATTTCGGCAGATCCAGAATTACTTGGATTCTTTGAATATAGGGTTTGGTCATTGTATTTGTCCTTGGTCTCCTTCGTAGTTAGCTCAATCCGTTTTTCAGTACCAAATTTTCTATCGAGCGTTCCCAACACTCCATTCTTTATCATCAAACCCTTGGCCATTTAGGCCATCTACAAATTTACTGTTTCGTCTGCATTTAATGCAGGCATATCTGAATCGTCAGTTATCCATCCAAGGTGTTTTCAAAAAAATTGTGTTTTTAGATGATTAAGCGCTGATGGTAGTATGGTGGAATATGAAAGGTTTTCTGGTAACAATAAATGAGCACGCATATATATCAAGGTTATAATAAGACTTATGAAAAGTCGAAGTAATTTGCTGGAGCTGTGATAAAATTGGCTAATTTGAAACAGAACTGCAAATTTATTTTTGGTAATAACAATTTCCAAAGAGTTAGCACAGATATGTTTTAAACATTTACTCAGGCTCCGAGTGTTTTCAGGTGCATAACTATATGCATCAATCTTTGCTTCTGTAGATGAAGTACGGTTGGTTCATCCTCTTGATCGAGGTGTTTTCAAGAATCATGAAAGATTTGAACATGAATTTGAATCGTCAAGATTCAAATGGGGTTTAAGATGAAATCAAGTGGCAAACTTAAAGAATTGTTTAGTTCCATATGTTATAATCAATATTTTAATTCATTTTGATTGTCCAATGTCATTAGTCCACAGTCGATAGTCCACAGTAACAGTCCAATAATTCATATATAGTTTACTATATAATATACGAATTAATTAATACGTGTCATGACCCGTATACGTCTCAGACTCGATCACAACTCAAACTATATATATTATTGTAGAATCAACCTCAACCCTGTATAGAGAACTCTATCATTACTGCATATAGAGTGTCTATGGTGATTCCAAATAATATATATAGATGCGTCGATATGATATGTCAAAACCTTGTATACGTGTCCCGATATTTAAGTGCGTAAAATAAATAACAGAAATTAAATGACGATAAATTAAATGCGTAAAGTAAATAACAGAATTTAAATGACAATAAATAAAATTGCGAGAATTAAATTGCGATAAAATAAATTACGATAATTAAAATGTAATAAGGAATTAACAGTTAGCTAGGAACAGTTAGCGTGGATTCTTAACAAAATTCCTCATAGTTAATTTGTTTGTTTCTAACAAATTTTATTTTGTCAAATGTTTTCTTCATTATGCCACTTGTTGGATTCTGATAAATCAAAATCCAAATATGAAATTGGATGAATATAGTTATTCTGTGGTGAACGGATTTGTATATCGGTGGATGTAAGTAGGATAGTAAACGACTGTTGAATCAGCTTCGAAGAATGTACATTGTAACTTATTAATGTGAAATCTGAATATTTCTCGGGTATTACCTACCCGTTAAAATATTTTCACAATTAACACTTTGTATGAAAGAATTTTTAATTACAATCTTTATGAAAACATATATACATATATATTTTCTTCAGATGCAATCATGGATTTAATGAGTTAATATGATATTAACTCATATGATTTACCGTTAGAACAAGAATATATAATCTCTAAAACATTAGAGGTTACATAATCACTATATCGAACTAAGATAAATGATGTAGAACGTCATGTAGAACGATGATTATACTCGAGGTACAGAATTAAATATTAAAGCTGGTGACGCGGATGTTGTTGTTGGTGGTACTAGTGCTGTTGGTGCTGAGGCTGGTGATGTTACTGGTGTTGATGATACTACTAGTGCTTGCAAATTGTGTACCGTGCTCTCTAAAGTTAACACTCGAGCTCGGAGTTCTTTAACTTCTTCTACTAACCCTGGTTGGTTATCAGTGTGAGGTAGAGGTCGGATATCTTCTCTAGTTCCGTTAATGGTAGCCTCAATACGAAAAATTCTTGCAAAAAGGATATAAACAGTGTTGCGAACAGGTTCGCCGGTGAGCGGGTCGAGCACTCCGACGTTAGGTGGTAAGTTCGGCTCGTGATATGGAGTACCTTCTTCATTTCTCCATAGGGTAAGTATTTCGCGAACCCATCCCCACTTTTTAAAGAAATCACGGTAGTTGATTGGTTGGTGCGCTCCCGTCACGCTATCTTCGGAGTCAGAAGAACTTGGTCGATTCGTAGAGGTCATCGTACGCGATCACAGAAAAAAAATTTTGGTATGAAAAGCTTAGTGACAGCAAATGATAGTTGGATGGTATTCTCAATGCATAATATGCCTAGATATATATAGTACCAGGATCCCTTATATTACGGAGAAATTTACGGAATATATCAGGTAAAGTTTACCGTAATAGATACGCTAAGATATAAATTTGTCTATACACTATCTATGCAATAAAGGCAGTAAGGCGTGTCTAGACTTAGGAATGCTAAGCAGGAAATTTTCCACTAGGAATGATAAACAAAACTTATAATTTGCAGCTAAGGTCGAAGTCCAGACTCACTAATGCATCCTAACAGTATCTGGTAAGACACACTAATGCAAGACCTGGTTCGCTAGGACCAACGCTCTGATACCACCTGTAACAACCCGTCCTAATCCACCTGGACGAAGTCATTAACATTTGGTCCCATTGCGATGATCGTCTCTAAGTAATGTCCTTAAAATGAGCAAAATGCACAGCGGAAGACTTAATTCGTACCTGAGAATAAACATGCTTAAAAGTGTCAACCAAAAGGTTGGTGAGTTCATAGGTTTATCATAACAATCATTTCAATATATTAATAGACCACAAGATTTTCGTTTATAAATATATGTACACTCGCAAGTGTATAAGAGTATTCTATAAATCGTAGACACCCGGTAACAAGCCTTAACGTTCATGTTTTACCCTCTGAAGTACACCAGATCAGGTGTGTTTAAAATAACCTCGAAGTACTAAAGCATCCCATAGTCAGGATGGGGTTTGTCAGGCCCAATAGATCTATCTTTAGGATTCGCGCCTACCGTACATAGACAAGTAGTTTAATGTTACCAAGCTAAGGGTATATTTCTGGTTTAAACCCACGTAGAATTAGTTTTAGTACTTGTGCCTATTTCGTAAAACATTTATAAAAAACAGCGCATGTATT